>NC_058082.1:553017593-553209654 GCF_014858855.1 Bufo gargarizans | reverse complement strand
TATGGGGCACTGTGGATGTCACTGTTATGGGGGCACTGTGGATGTCACTGTTATGGGGGCACTGTGGATGTCACTGTTAGGGGGCACTGTGGATGTCACTGTTATGGGGGCACTGTGGATGTCACTGTTATGGGGCACTGTGGATGTCACTGTTATGGGGCACTGTGGATGTCACTGTTATGGGGGCACTGTGGATGTCACTGTTATGGGGGCACTGTGGATGTCACTGTTATGGGGCACTGTGGATGTCACTGTTATGGGGGCACTGTGGATGTCACTGTAGGGGGCACTGTGGATGTCACTGTATGGGGCTGTGGATGTCACTGTTATGGGGGCACTGTGGATGTCACTGTTATGGGGGCGCTGTGGATGTCACTGTTATGGGGGCACTGTGGATGTCACTGTTATGGGGCACTGTGGATGTCACTGTTATGGGGCACTGTGGATGTCACTGTTATGGGGCACTGTGGATGTCACTGTTATGGGGCACTGTGGATGTCACTGTTATGGGGGCGCTGTGAGTCACTGTTATGGGGGCACTGTGGATGTCACTGTTATGGGGGTCACTGTGGATGTCACTGTTATGGGGGCACTGTGGATGTCACTGTTATGGGGCAACTGTGGATGTCACTGTTAGGGGGCACTGTGGATGTCACTGTTATGGGGGCACTGTGGATGTCACTGTTATGGGGGCGCTGTGATGTCACTGTTATGGGGGCGCTGTGGATGTCACTGTTATGGGGGCACTGTGGATGTCACTGTTATGGGGGCACTGTGGATGTCACTGTTATGGGGGCACTGTGGATGTCACTGTTATGGGGCACTGTGGATGTCACTGTTATGGGGGCACTGTGGATGTCACTGTTATGGGGGCACTGTGGATGTCACTGTTATGGGGGCACTGTGGATGTCACTGTTATGGGGGCACTGTGGATGTCACTGTTATGGGGGCACTGTGGATGTCACTGTTATGGGGGCACTGTGGATGTCACTGTTATGGGGCACTGTGGCTGTCACTGTTATGGGGGCATGTGGATGTCACTGTTATGGAGACACTGTAGATGTCACTGTTATGGGGGCACTGTGATGTCACTGTTATGGGGCGCTGTGGATGTCACTGTTATGGGGGCACTGTGGATGTCACTGTTATGGGGCACGGTGGATGTCACTGTTATGGGGGCACTGTGGATGTCACTGTTATGGGGGCACTGTGGATGTCACTGTTATGGGGTACTGTGGGTGTCACTGTTAGGGCACTGTGGTGTCACTGTTATGGGGGCACTGTGGATGTCACTGTTATGGGGCACTGTGGATGTCACTGTTATGGGGGCACTGTGGATGTCACTGTTATGGGGGCGCTGTGGATGTCACTGTTATGGGGGCACTGTGGATGTCACTGTTAATGGGCACTGTGGATGTCACTGTTATGGGGGCACTGTGGATGTTACTGTTATGGGGCACTGTGGATGTCACTGTTATGGGGGCACTGTGGATGTCACTGTTATGTGGTGCTGTGGATGTCACTGTTATGGGGGCACTGTGGATGTCACTGTTAGGGGGCACTGTGGATGTCACTGTTAGGGGGCACTGTGGATGTCACTGTTAGGGGGTACTGTGGATGTCACTGTTAGGGGGGACTGTGGATGTCACTGTTATGGGGCACTGTGGATGTCACTATGGGGCACTGTGGATGTCACTGTTATGGGGGCACTGTGGAGTCACTGTTATGGGGGCACTGTGGATGTCACTGTTATGGGGGCACTGTGGATGTCACTGTTATGGGGGCACTGTGGATGTCACTGTTATGGGGGCGCTGTGGTGTCACTGTTATGGGGGCACTGTGGATGTCACTGTTATGGGGGCACTGTGGATGTCACTGTTATGGGGGCACTGTGGATGTCACTGTTATGGGGCACTGTGGATGTCACTGTTATGGGGGCACTGTGGATGTCACTGTTATGGGGGCGCTGTGGATGTCACTGTTATGGGGGCACTGTGGATGTCACTATGGGGGCACTGTGGATGTCACTGTTATGGGGCACTGTGGATGTCACTGTTATGGGGCACTGTGGATGTCACTGTTATGGGGCGCTGTGGATGTCACTGTTATGGGGGCGCTGTGGATGTCACTGTTATGGGGGCACTGTGGATGTCACTGTTATGGGGGCACTGTGGATGTCACTGTTATGGGGGCACTGTGGATGTCATGTTGGGGGCACTGGGATGTCACTGTTATGGGGGCGCTGTGGATGTCACTGTTATGGGGCGCTGTGGATGTCACTGTTATGGGGGCTGTGGTCACTGTTATGGGGGCACTGTGGATGTCACTGTTATGGGGGCACTGTGGATGTCATGTATGGGGGCACTGTGGATGTCACTGTTATGGGGGCACTGTGGATGTCACTGTTATGGGGGCACTGTGGATGTCACTGTTATGGGGGCACTGTGGATGTCACTGTTATGGGGGCTGTGGATGTCACTGTTATGGGGGCACTGTGGATGTCACTGTTATGGGGGCACTGTGGATGTCACTGTTATGGGGGCACTGTGGATGTCACTGTTATGGGGGCACTGTGGGTCACTGTTATGGGGGCACTGTGGATGTCACTGTTATGGGGGCACTGTGGATGTCACTTTATGGGGGCACTGTGGATGTCACTGTTATGGGCACTGTGGATGTCACTGTTATGGGGGCACTGTGGATGTCACTGTTATGGGGGCACTGTGGATGTCACTGTTATGGGGCATGTGGATGTCACTGTTAGGGGCACTGTGGATGTCACTGTTATGGGGGCACTGTGGATGTCACTGTTATGGGGGCTGTGGATGTCACTGTTATGGGGGCACTGTGGATGTCACTGTTAGGGGCACTGTGGATGTCACTGTTATGGGGCACTGTGGATGTCACTGTTATGGGGCACTGTGGATGTCACTGTTATGGGGGCACTGTGGATGTCATGTTAGGGGGCACTGTGGATGTCACTGTTATGGGGGCACTGTGGATGTCACTGTTATGGGGGCACTGTGGATGTCACTGTTAGGGCACTGTGGGTCACTGTTATGGGGGCACTGTGGATGTCACTGTTATGGGGGCGCTGTGGATGTCACTGTTATGGGGGCACTGTGGATGTCACTGTTATGGGGGCACTGTGGATGTCACTGTTATGGGGGCACTGTGGATGTCACTGTTATGGGGCACTGTGGATGTCACTGTTATGGGGGCACTGTGGATGTCACTGTTATGGGCACTGTGGATGTCATGTTATGGGGGCACTGTGGATGTCACTGTTATGGGGGCACTGTGGATGTCACTGTTATGGGGCACTGTGGATGTCACTGTTATGGGGCACTGTGGATGTCACTGTTATGGGGGCACTGTGGAGGTCATGTTATGGGGGCACTGTGGATGTCACTGTTATGGGGCACTGTGGATGTCATGTTATGGGGCACTGTGGATGTCACTGTTATGGGGCACTGTGGATGTCACTGTTATGGGGGCACTGTGGATGTCACTGTTATGGAGGCACTGTGGATGTCACTGTTATGGGGGCACAGTGGATGTCACTGTTATGGAGGCACTGTGGATGTCACTGTTATGGAGGCACTGTGGATGTCACTGTTATGGAGGCACTGGGATGTCACTGTTATGGGGCACTGTGGATGTCACTGTTATGGAGGCACTGTGGATGTCACTGTTATGGGGGCACTGGGATGTCACTGTTATGGAGGCACTGTGGATGTCATGTTATGGAGGCACTGTGGAGTCACTGTACTGGGGGCACTGTGGATGTCACTGTTATGGGGCACTGTGGATGTCACTGTTATGGAGGCACTGGTGGATGTCACTGTTATGGGGGCACTGTGGATGTCACTGTTATGGGGCACTGTGGATGTCACTGTTATGGGGGCATGTGGATGTCACTTGTTATGGGGCACTGTGGATGTCACTGTTATGGGGGCACTGTGGATGTCACTGTTATGGGGGCACTGTGGATTGTCACTGTTATGGGGCACTGTGGATGTCCTGTTATGGGGCCTGTGGATGTCACTGTTATGGGGGCGCTGTGGATTCACTGTTATGGGGGCACTGTGGATGTCACTGTTATGGGGGCACTGTGGATGTCACTGTTATGGGGGCACTGTGGATGTCACTGTTATGGGGGCACTGTGGATGTCACTGTTATGGAGGCACTGTGGATGTCACTGTTATGGGGGCACTGTGGATGTCACTGTTAGGGAGGCACTGTGGATGGTCACTGTTATGGGGGCACTGTGGATGTCACTGTTATGGGGGCACTGTGGATGTCACCTGTTATGGGGCACTGTGGATGTCACTATTATGGAGGCACTGTGGATGTCACTGTATGGAGGCACTGTGGATGTCAATGTTATGGAGGCACTGTGGATGTCACTGTTATGGAGGCCACTGTGGATGTCACTATTATGGAGGCCTGTGGAGGTCACTGTTATGGAGGCACTGTGGATGTCACTATTATGGAGGCACTGTGGATGTCACTATTATGGAGGCACTGTGGATGTCACTGTTATGGAGGCACTGTGGATGTCACTATTATGGAGGCACTGTGGATGTCACTATTATGGAGGCACTGTGGAGGTCACTGTTATGGAGGCACTGTGGAGGTCACTGTTATGGGGCGCTGTGGATGTCACTGTTATGGGGGCACTGGTGGATATCACTGTTATGGGGGCACTGTGGATGTCATGTTATGGGGGCACTGTGGAGTCACTGTTATGGGGCACTGTGGATGTCACTGTTATGGGGGCACTGTGGATGTCACTGTTATGGGGGCACTGTGGATGTCACTGTTATGGGGGCACTGTGGATGTCACTGTTATGGGGGCGCTGTGGATGTCACTGTTATGGGGGCGCTGTGGATGTCACTGTTATGGGGGCACTGTGGATGTCACTGTTATGGAGGCACTGTGGATGTCCCTGCTTATGGGGGCACTGATCTGCGATGTCACTGTTATGGGGCACTGTGGTGTCACTGTTATGGGGGCACTGTGGATTGTCACTGTTATGGGGCACTGTGGATGTCACTGTTATGGAGGCACTGTGGATTGTCACTGTTATGGGGCACTGTGGATGTCACTGTTAGGGGGCACTGTGGATGTCACTGTTATGGAGGCACTGTGGAGTCACTGTTATGGGAGGCACTGTGGATGTCACTGTTATGGAGGCACTGTGGATGTCACTATTGGGGCACTGTGGATGTCCACTGTTATGGGAGGCACTGTGGATGTCACTGTTTATGGGGGCACTGTGGATGTCACTAGTTATGGGAGCACTGTGGATGTCACTGTTATGGAGGCACTGTGGATGTCACTGTTATGGGGGGCACTGTGGATGTCACTGTTATGGGGCGCACTGTGATGTCACCTGTTATGGGGGCACTGTGGATGTCACTGTTATGGGGCGACTGTGGATGTCACTGTTATGGGGGCACTGTGGATGTCACTGTTATGGGGGCACTGTGGATGTTCACTGTTCTTATGGGGGCACTGTGGATATCACTGTTATGGGGCACTGTGGATGTCCACTCTGGTTACAGGAGCACTGTGAGGTGTCACTGTTAATGGGGGCATGTGGATGTCACTGTTATGGGGGCGCTGTGGATGTCACTGTTATGGGGGGCACTGTGGATGTCACTGTTATGGGGGCACTGTGGATGTCACTGTTATGGGGGCCACTGTGGATGTCACTGTTATTGGAGGCACTGTGATGTCCACTGTTTATGGGGGCACTGGGATGTTCACTGTTATGAGGCCCTGGTGGATGGCAATGTTATGGGGGCCACTGTGGATGTCACTGTTATTGGGGGCACTGTGGATGTCCACTGTTATGGGGCACTGTGGATGTTCACTATTATGGAGGGCACTTGGGATGTCCCCTGTTTATGGAGGCACTGTGGGATGTCCACTGTATGGAAGGCAACTGTGGATTGTCCCCTATTATGGAGGCACTGTGGATGTCCACTATTATGGACGGCACTGTGGAGGTCACTGTTATGGAGGGCCACTGTGATGTCACTATTATGGAGGCCATGTGGATGTCACCTATTATGGAGGCACTGTGGATTTTCACTTTATGGACTGGCACTGTGGATGGTCCACTAATTATGGAGGCACTATTCTGGAGGCATGTGAGTCACTATTGATGGAGGCACTGTGGAGGTCACTGTTATGGGGCGCTGTGGATGTCACTGTTATGGGGGCACTGTGGATATCACTGTTATGGGGGCACTGTGGATGTCACTGTTATGGGGGCACTGTGGATATCACTGTTATGGGGGCACTGTGGATGTCACTGTTATGGGGGCACTGTGGATGTCACTGTTATGGGGGCACTGTGGATGTCACTGTTATGGGGCACTGTGGATGTCACTGTTATGGGGGCGCTGTGGATGTCACTGTTATGGGGGCGCTGTGGATGTCACTGTTATGGGGGCACTGTGGATGTCACTATTATGGGGGCACTGTGGATGTCACTGTTATGGGGGCGCTGTGGATGTCACTGTTATGGGGGCGCTGTGGATGTCACTGTTATGGGGGCGCTGTGGATGTCACTGTTATGGGGGCACTGTGGATGTCACTATTATGGGGGCACTGTGGATGTCACTGTTATGGGGGCACTGTGGATGTCACTGTTATGGGGGCACTGTGGATGTCACTGTTATGGGGGCACTGTGGATGTCACTGTTATGGGGGCACTGTGGATGTCACTATTATGGAGGCACTGTGGATGTCACTGTTATGGAGGCACTGTGGATGTCACTATTATGGAGGCACTGTGGATGTCACTATTATGGAGGCACTGTGGAGGTCACTGTTATGGAGGCACTGTGGAGGTCACTGTTATGGGGCGCTGTGGATGTCACTGTTATGGGGGCACTGTGGATGTCACTGTTATGGGGGCACTGTGGATGTCACTGTTATGGAGACACTGTGGATGTCACTGTTATGGGGGCACTGTGGATATCACTGTTATGGGGGCACTGTGGATGTCACTGTTATGGGGGCACTGTGGAGGTCACTGTTATGGGGGCACTGTGGATGTCACTGTTATGGGGGCACTGTGGATGTCACTGTTATGGGGCACTGTGGATGTCACTGTTATGAAGCATTATGGGAGTGCTCATGTGATATTTACTGTGGTGTCTATCTGATGGGGGGTGTATCTACCACTTCACTACAGTGGACAGCATAGATTCTATGAGACATTACCGCTTTCCTCGAGATCATGTGATGACAAAGCAGCTGTAAATAATGCCGCCCTCCTCTGTGATTATTGTAATAAACCGCCATATAGTGAGTCACAGCAATTACTGGTCATGAGCGGCTTCCAGGCATCACATGATTTCTATGTACTGGGGAGCATGAGGCGTCCCCCACCCTGACATTACCAGAAGACTCAGTAATCATAAGAGTTACACCAGGAAGTACTGGAAAATGGATGACGCCATTCAGGAGTCTGGGAAAGGTGGGTGCACTTCTATGTCACAACTGCAAAACACTGAGAAAAGAATAAAGACGAATCAAAGATCTCTAGATTTAAACTGCTCTTTATATGGGATTGTCAGATGGAGATGGGGGTTGCCCTATCTGGACCCTTCTCTGAGCAACAAGCAGTGGGCGACCAGAAATCACCTCTGTGCTCCCAGAGCAGAGCTCTAATACACTGCAGAAAGGAACATGATAATATTCTGCCTGTCTGCACCCACCACTAGAGGGAGCTCACTACATACAGATATATACAGACACCACTAGAGGGAGCTCACTACATACAGATATATACAGCCACCACTAGAGGGAGCTCATGAGATTACTGCATACAGATATACAGCCACCACTAGAGGGAGCTCACTACATACAGATATATACAGCCACCACTAGAGGGAGCTCACTACATACAGATATATACAGCCACCACTAGAGGGAGCTCAGTAGATTACTGCATACAGATATATACAGCCATTACTAGAGGGAGCTCAGGCGATTACTGCATACAGATATATACAGCCACCACTAGAGGGAGCTCAGGCGATTACTGCATACAGATATATACAGCCACCACTAGAGGGAGCTCAGGAGCTCACTACATACAGATATATACAGCCACCACTAGAGGGAGCTCAGAAGATTACTGCATACAGATATATACAGCCATCACTAGAGGGAGCTCAGGAGATTACTACATACAGATATATACAGCCACCACTAGAGGGAGCTCAGGAGATTACTACATACAGATATATACAGCCACCACTAGAGGGAGCTCAGAAGATTACTGCATACAGATATATACAGCCATCACTAGAGGGAGCTCAGGAGATTACTGCATACAGATATATACAGCCACCACTAGAGGGAGCTCAGGAGATTACTGCATACAGATATATACAGCCATCACTAGAGGGAGCTCAGGAGATTACTACATACAGATATATATACAGCCTCCACTAGAGGGAGCTCAGGAGATTACTGCATACAGATATATACAGCTTCCACTACAGGGAGCTCAGGAGATTACTGCATACAGATATATACAGCCACCACTAGAGGGAGCTCAGGAGATTACTACATACAGATATATACAGCCACCACTAGAGGGAGCTCAGGAGATTACTGCATACAGCTATATACAGCCACCACTAGAGGGAGCTCAGGAGATTACTGCATACAGATATATACAGCCACCACTAGAGGGAGCTCAGGAGATTACTACATACAGGTATATACAGCCACCACTAGAGGGAGCTCAGGAGATTACTACATACATATATATACAGCCTCCACTAGAGGGAGCTCAGGAGATTACTGCATACAGATATATACAGCCACCACTAGAGGGAGCTCAGGAGATTACTACATACAGATTTTTACAGCCACCACTAGAAGGAGCTCAGGAGATTACTACATACAGATATATATATAGCCACCACTAGAAGGAGCTGAGATTACTACATACAGATATATACAGCCACCACTAGAGGGAGCTCAGGAGATTACTGCATACAGATATATACAGCCACCACTAGAGGGAGCACAGGAGATTACTACATACAGATATATACAGCCACCACTAGAGGGAGCTCAGGAGATTACTACATACAGATATATACAGCCACCACTAGAGGGAGCTCAGGAGATTACTACATACAGAGATATACAGCTACCACTAGAGGGAGCTCAGGAGATTTCATTTCAAGACACGGAGGCTCCTATTGCATAAATCTCTCTTTACTGACTACCACAGCAGCAAAGAAAATCGACAGAACTTAGCATATAACCATGGCAACTGGCCCTGCCCTCCAGAGTCCCTATAAAGAGTCCATGGGCCAGTAGCACCTCCTCTTTCTTTGCTGCTGCCACAGATAAGTTGCTTCTTTCTGTTCAGCAGGGTTTTGTCTATTTTATAATGTTGTTGTATTGCCTTTCATTGTGATTTTTTTCCCCTGTGCTTGTTATATATATTTTCCCTTTATAGGGTGCTTTCATATTGCCTGTTGGTTTTATTTTTATTAGATTCGTCAGTTTTTCCCCCATTGTCTGTTGGTTCTGGTGTCTCCGTTCCCCTGCCCTTCACCTTCACCCCTCCACTCCGCTGCCTGTTCTCGCCCCCGTCCTCTTTGCTTCAGTTCTCCCCGGCGGCCGCTCTGCGTCCTGCTTCCCTCACGGC
Organism: Bufo gargarizans; assembly: GCF_014858855.1. NCBI lineage: Eukaryota > Metazoa > Chordata > Amphibia > Anura > Bufonidae > Bufo > Bufo gargarizans. The sequence goes on along the minus strand of NC_058082.1, from coordinate 553,199,954 downwards.
CGAGTTCTCGCGAGATCTCCGCCGCTCGCGTGATTTCGGCAGCCATATTCCCGGCTGGTTCCGGACTCTCCCCGCCTTTCTTCTCCCTGCTGTTCTGCGCGCTTGCGGCGCTCCCGCCCTCGTCATGGTCACGCCCCTTCCGCTTTCGTCACCTTCCTCATACGGCGGACAGCGGCTCCACAGGCTCCGTTCACTGGGTGAGGAAAACTCTCCCTGTTAACCCTTTCTGCGCCAATTAGTGCTCCCTACAGTCTCTCTCTTTCCCATGCACAGCTGGGATCCATATTTTATCCTCTCTGTTGATCTTACTACCATGTCTCGGCAATATAGTTCCCCCAGCCGTTTGGCTGTCGCCTCTGACCCGGAGGTTTCTCCACCTCTACCACCCAGGGAGATTTCTGCCGCCTCCTCTGATTTTAGCTCCCAAGCTGAGATTTTGCAGCACTCTGTAGCTGAGGCCATATCTGCTGCTATGGGATCCATGTCCCATACCCTTTCTCTCTGTGGCGAAACCAACCTCACCACTGGGTTTTGGAGAGGCCTGGTTGCCAGCCTCTTGCCCCAGGATTATGGCCCATACTAACTTTGAAGGAGAAGACAGACCGGCTGCACAGCTTAAATCTGTGGAACTGTTTTGGACAGAAAAGCCATGAGTACAGCAAGGCCCAAGAGACTTTTACATGCTATGTTGGGATGTTAAATGTCTATGTGTATTGTAAAGGGTGGGACATTGTATACGTTGAGTAGTGAGGTCTGTTCCATTGTCTCTCTGTGTGTATTGGCGATTGCCCTCTGTCCTGAGAGATAATTGAATTACAACTCGGTTGTCTCCAGGACAGAGGACATTGTGTATTCTCCTGCCTGTGATAATTATGTTAACCATGGTTATATCACAGGCAGAGGGAAGGATTCTATGTGGGTTGTAGCCTTTGTGTTATTGGTAATTGTATTCTGTTGATTGCGTCTCAGACAATGCCAGTGTGTTAGTTATTGCGTCTCAGACAATGCCAGTGTGTTAGTTAATTGCGTCAAAGACAATGCTAATTGTATTTTGTTGATTGCGTTACAGACAGAGGGAAGGGGGTTTTGTGTACAATTGCTGGGAAGGTTTCAATACTGTAAATGCATGTGATTGGCTAAAATATAAACTGTCACAGTCTTCTACAAGGGCCCCAGGGGGAGTGTCCCTTGCTAGGAGACCTGCAAAAAAGGCAGAAAAAGAACCCATTAAAGAGTTGCTGTTTTACATTCAACATAGAGCCTCGTCTCGTGTGTGGGGATTGCTATACGCTGAAGATTTGCTATACTCCCCTGGCTATAACTACTAGCTCTTGTAAGAGCTGTTCCTGGCTCCTGTGGTGGTTTTGGTGTACAGCGGAGTGCTTGGAGTCCTCGGGAAGCACTGGGAGCATCCATCAACGGAGGTACCCGGTCGGGGTGCTAGGAGATCAGTTACACTCTCTCTATCTCAGAGGCCCTGCGGGCTATCCCCCCCAGGGATCCGTCTTCAATCCCGCCCACGGTCACTCATGCCTCCAGAAACAATGAGATTGGTGTGTCTATAGCCACCCATGAGAACGTGCTGAATCCGTGCAAACGAGCCTTATCCCGCCAGGCAGGTGGAGATGGAAATGTGCCAGAGCACACGCTATGCCTGAGACCGATTCTGATATCGGCTCTGATGAGGAGGCCGGTTTTGAGGACCTAGAGGCATATGATGAATCCCCATCCGGGTCACCCCCACAACCACCTACTACCGTTCCTTTAGCTCCTGTAGCGGGAACATCTGGGTCGATCGAGAAGTCGATCCTGATTCCCTCCCAGACGATGGAGTTCCTCAGATTTTCGGTGGACTCCAGGGCGGAAACTCTCAGCCTTCCGATGTCGAAGGTCCGTGCGATCCGCAAGGAACTGCGCAGAACGCTTGCCATGCCTCGGTTCTCCTTGAGACATCTGTCCCGGATCATTGGTCTCCTCTCCTCATCTATTCAAGCGGTCTTCCCGGCTCCTCTCCACTACCGGTCCCTACAGCGCTTGAAAACTGCCCATCTTCAGGGGGGCGGGGGCCTCTTACGCGGATTTGATCTCTTTGGACCCGGAGACCAGAGACGAACTCCAATGGTGGATCCACAGTGGATTTAACGGTGGATTCGGACGCCAGTCTCCTCGGTTGGGGAGCACATTGCAACGGAGTGTCCACCGGCGGCCGGTGGTCGGAGGACGAGACCTCGCTCCATATCAACGCGTTGGAACTTCTTGCAGGCTCCTTTGCCATTCGCAGTTTCACGAAGGACATTGCCAAAGCGTGCATCAGGTTGCGTATGGACAATGTCTCTGCGGTCCGTTACGTAAACGCCATGGGCGGAACCCGCTCGGCCATGCTGTCTCATTTGGCCAAGGAGTTCTGGTCTTTCTGCCTTCACCAGAATATCACGGTGGTTGCGGAGTATCTTTGCGGACTTCACAACGTTCAGGCAGATTGGAGCTCTCGATATCTCAGGCATGGCAGCGACTGGAAATTGGACGCTCAGGTATTCTCCAACATTTCTTCACTCTGGGGTCCATTTTCTATCGACCTCTTTGCTTCTCGCCTGAACGCGCATTTGCCCCGGTTCTTCAGTTGGCGCCCAAACCCAGGCGCAGAGGCGGTAGACGCCTTCCTACAAGATTGGTCCGGTCTTCTGCATTATGCCTTTCCCCCCTTCTCCATGATTCCTCGTGTTCTCAATCAGGTGCGCTATCAGTTGGCGGACCTTGTCCTCATTGTCCCCTTTTGGAGCTCCCAGTCGTGGTTCCCTCAACTTCTGGAATTACTGTTTCTTCCTCCATTACTTCTTCCGTCGTCTCCTTTTCTCCTCCTCAGCTCAGGAGGTCTTCAGCATCCAATCCTCGCGGATGCCTCTTTGCGACTGCTGGCCTGCAGAATATCAGGTTTGCCAGAGCCAGCTTTGAGTTTTCGGAGGCAACTCAGAGACTTCTGGAGAATTCATGGGCCCTCGGCACGAGACGGGCCTATAGAGCAGCCTGGAGATCTTGGGCTAGCTGGAGCTGGGCACGAAGTGTGGATGCCGTTTCAGCCGCTGTAACGGAAATTCTCCAGTTCCTCACGGCCTTGTTTGAGGAGGGTAAAGCATATCGGACCATCAACCTCTTCAGATCCGCTATCTCGTCGCTCCACCAGGGTTTTGAGGGTCGCCCGGCGGGCCAGCACCCATTGGTTTGCCGTTTGCTTAAGGGCGCTAGGTTATCCCGTCCTCCCAGACCTCGATTTTCTTCTTCATGGGACGTCTCTCTGGTCTTATCCTTTTTCTCCTCTTGGCCGTCCAATTCTGAACTTTCCCTGCGTCAGTTGTCTGCTAAACTCGTCACTCTATTCTGTCTCATATCTTGTAAGAGAGTGTCGGACGTTCGTGCTCTGGTCTACGACACCAGATCCTTCTTTCCCGAGGGTGTTATTTTTTATATCACTCGTCGGACCAAGACGCAAATCCGTTCTGTGTTATATCCCAGTTTCCCAACTGTTCCAGCCCTTTGCCCGGCGGCTTGTCTCCGTTAGTATGAAGCTAGAACTTCTCGGCATCGCTCTCCCGACTCTCCACACTTATTTCTTTCCTTCCGTCGATCTTTCGCTCCGGTCACTTCCACCACGCTGGCGCGCTGGGTCAAATGGATCATGTCGCTGGCAGGAGTGGACACTTCCATCTTTACCGCCCACTCTTTGCGGAGCGCTTCCTCTGTTTCTATGCTTGTGGCCGGCGCTCGTTTGGAGGACATCATGAGGATTGCTGATTGGTCCAGAGTTTCTACGTTTAGGGAGTTTTACTTTCGTCCTCAGCCGCACGCTTTTTCCTCTATTGTTTCTCAGCTTTGAACCTGCAATAGGAGCCTCCGTGTCTTGAAATAAAATTGTATGATTTTCCTAGTCTATGACGTAAAGTCATGATTTTATGAAAGACACGGAGGCGAGTATTGCCCACCTCTCATCTGTCCCCCCCCCCCCCCCTTGATTTATTTTTATTCTGGGGTTTTTCCTCCTATAGGTTATTGATTAATTTATGATTGTATCCTTTATCCTAAGTAGATTGATGCATTTAGGATTTTGTGTTTGTATTCTTTCATGCATACTTTTTTTTTCTACCTCTTGGGGTGTTAACACACTCTTCATGCACTTTATATTTTTGCAGGATGAACATCTAATCTGCTGTACCTGAGTTACGTCCATACGGTTCCTTAGTCTGCTGTATCCAGGGTGCATCCGGAAGATTGTTTTTCTTCGGTTCCTGTGTTCGGTTCCTGTTTCCTACAGTTCCATCGGTTTTTCGTTTGGTGGTTTTGGTGGCATCCGCCAAGAAAGAGGATATAGGGACTCTGGAGGGGAGGGCAAGTTGCCATGGTTATATGCTAAGTTCTGTTGATTTTCTTTGCTGCTGTGGTAGTCAGTAAAGAGAGATTTATGCAATACTCGCCTTCGTGTCTTTCATAAAATCATGACTTTACGTCATAGACTAGGAAAATCATACAATTACTGCATACAGATATATACTGCCACCACTAGAGGGAGCTCAGGAGATTACTACATAGAGATATATACAGCCACCACTAGAGGGAGCTCAGGAGATTACTACATACAAATATATACAGCCACCGCTAGAGGGAGCTCAGGGGATTACTGCATACAGATATATACAGCCACCACTAGAGGGAGCTCAGGAGATTACTGCATACAGATATATACAGCCACCACTAGAGGGAGCTCAGGAGATTACTACATACAGATATATACAGCCACCACTAGAGGGAGCTCAGGAGATTACTACATACAGATATATCCAGCCACCACTAGAGGGAGCTCAGGAGATTACTACATACAAATATATACAGCCTCCACTAGAGGGAGCTCAGGAGATTACTGCATACAGATATATACAGCCACCACTAGAGGGAGCTCAGGAGATTACTGCATACAGATATATACAGCAAGCACTAGAGGGAGCTCAGGAGATTACTACATACAGATATACACAGCCACCACTAGAGGGAGCTCAGGAGATTACTACATACAGATATATACAGACACCACTAGAGGGAGCTCAGGAGATTACTGCATACAGGTATATACAGCCACCACTAGAGGGAGCTCAGGAGATTACTACATACAGATATATAAAGCCACCACTAGAGGGAGCTCAAGAGATTACTATATACAGATATATACATCCACCACTAGAGGGAGCTCAGGAGATTACTACATACAAATATATACAGCCACCACTAGAGGGAGCTCAGGAGATTACTACATACAGATATATACAGCCACCACTAGAGGGAGCTCAGGAAATTACTACATACAGATATATACAGCCACCACTAGAGGGAGCTCAGGAGTTTACTACATACAGATATATACAGCCACCAGTAGAGGGAGCTCAGGAGTTTACCACATACAGCCATTATACCCCATCCTTATAATGTTCACTGGTGTCCCATTAAAAGAGTTTGGACATGCTGGGATTTTATGGTATTTTATTAGCAAGTAATGTCCTGTTGTTCTGACCGCACTGCGCACTGACCGTCAGCTGCGTCATCAGTCCAGACTCTAGTCCAGCGCTGCCCCAAGCCCTGACTGCACTCTGTCACAGTGACAGCACTGTATGCAGTAAGTCAGCATTGGGGGACTGTGAAACAGCAGCAGGCACAGTCCATGGGGTGGGGGCATATGGCACACTATATAATAAGCAGCAGGCACAGTCTATGGCGGGGTATGGCACACTATATAATTATCAGTAGCAGTGAGCACAGTCAATTGGGTGATTGCACACTATGTAATAAGCTGCAGTAGGCACAGTCCATGGGGGTAGGGTATATTATATAATAAGCTGCAGCAGGCACAGTCCATGGGGGTAGGGTATATTATATAATAAGCTGCAGCAGGCACAGTCCATGGAGGGTACGGTATATTATATAATAAGCTGCAGCAGGCACAGTCCATGGAGGGTACGGTATATTATATAATGAGCAGCAGCAGGCACAGTCCATGGGGGTGGTATGGCACATTATATAATAGGCAGCAGCGCATACAGTCCATGAGGGGGTATGGCACAACATGCATTAAGCTGCAGCAGCAGGCACTGTACATAGGGGGTATGGCATATTATATAATAGGCAGTAAGCAGCAGGCACAGTACATAGGGGGTATGGCACATTATATAATAGGCAGTAAGCAGCAGGCACTGTACATAGGGGGTACGGCACATTATATAATAGGCAGTAAGCAGCGGGCACAGTACATAGGGGGTATGGCACATTATAAAATAGGCAGTAAGCAGCAGGCACTGTACATAGGGGGTACGGCACATTATATAATAGGCAGTAAGCAGCAGGCACAGTACATGGGGGTATGGCACAATTATAATAAGCAGGAGCGGGCACACCTCATGGGGGGTATGGCACATTATGTAATGTAAGCAGCAGCGGGCACACTCCATGGGGGGTATGGCACATTATGTAACTAAGCAGCAGCAGGCTCAGTTCATTGGTGAGGCCAGGTGCTCACTTGCCATCAGATTTCGGTACTGTGTTCATGGAGGGGCACGATAAAACTGCAGTGGTTCACCATGGTGGTGAGGGGAAGGGGGTGGTAAGTTTGGAGGGCTCCATGATGGGGTGGGGGAAGTCTGCCGATAAGAATTCGGACATGCAGTGCATGAGTGGCGGCGTGGTGGTTGGTCAGACTGGTACTTTTTTCTTTTTAGTTGAAAAGGGGGGTGGCAGGGAGGGGCCATGCAGGCAGTGGGAGGGGCCAGAGCATGGGGGCCCAATTCTGATTCTCGCTACGGGACCCAATGATTTCTATGTATGAGAGGTAGAACCCCCTTTGACACTATGTTAGAGGCCCCCCTTGACACCATGGCGGACGGAGGGCCCCTTTAACACTGCGTAGAGTCAGCAGGCTCATGGTAACGCTGCTTCTCACAGGGCTGAAGACCGTAATCTCTGGGATTATCCTGTGGGTGTAATTAGCAATCCGAACCGTGGTGCCGGCTCGTAGATTACACATCGCAGGATATGGCGCCATTTTTACTTGCAGAGATGACCGTGCATTTGCATTGTGGCGCCACATGTGACACCTCATTCCACCCCACCAGTCACTGCTCAAACTGCGCAGCTTGTGGGGGCGGCGATAACAAGCGCGTCATGTGACATTATTATTAGACATTTGCATATCTGATTGCCCTAGACAAGTATCACCGCTCATCTGCCGTGAATATCGCCATTTACACGTAATTGGTGTACCGAAGTCGCCATAACCGCAGGAACAATCCGGCTCCTTGTGGAGCTAAATCCACATTTTCTGCCTTTTAAGTGGATTTTACGGGTGATTGAGATCAGCAGCGCTCGGTGAATGGCGGGTTTATATGCGGCAGGTCACACAGCACCGATCCTGTTTCCATATTACGAGAGGCTCTGAGGTAACGGCTGCCAATAAATGGCGCTGAGGACGGCGGAGCCAGAAATCTACTGCGCTTTATAGGAAAAATAATCCCCCACAAGAGAAACGTTTTATAGGAAATTTCCATCTACCAATCCAAAGATGACTTAACCCTTAGCTGTCCCTGACGGTGAAGAAAAAAACGTAGGATAGATAGATAATAGATAGGAGATAGATAGTTAATTTCCGTCACTTTACCCAGAAGCTCCAGTCTGACCCCCAGCCGCCCGGCGCTCTGTCGGACTCCTCGGATGACATCTTGCCGGCGTCGTCCCCCTCGTCCTCGTGTGGGACCTGTACATAATAAGGGATTATAAACTCTCCGGTGATGTGACCGGTATAATGTCTGGCACCATCGCTCTCACCTACATGAAGTGCTGGGAAGCATCTCTGACCAATGGTCTCTCCAGCTGCTGTGAAACTACAACTCCCAGCATTCTCAGTCATTGACAGCAGATTGGCTTTAGGGTTTTGGGGCGCTCTCGCCTCCACAGTAGGGCTCGGCTCGTCCCTCTGCTCCGGCATGGTGTCTTCTACAGTCTCCTCCATTCCCTGGGATGCTGAGGATGATGGTTGCTAGGTGACAGGACTCCATAGTGGCTTCTTTCCTGGCAGCAGTCTCCATAGCAACAAGCTCAGTCTTAGACATCCTGGAAACCTACACTTCAGCACCTACAGTAAGTGAAGTGTATCCTGAATATCGCCCCCTGGTGGCACCAGAGAGCAGAGCCTTGTATAGGAGGAAATCCCCCTCCAGCTTGCTGTACATTATAAGGATATAACAAGTTACTTAGCAGATCTGTGACCTTATAAGAGATCTCTGGACTCCATAGATTGTTAGGAAACAACCTCATCTTCTTAAAAACAAAAAAAGTCTGCAGCAGCTGAGGTGTGTGTTAGGAGGTTCTGCAGCAGCTGAGGTGTGTGTTAGGAGGTTCTGCAGCAGCTGAGGTGTGTTAGGAGGTTCTGCAGCAGCTGAGGTGTGTATTAGGAGGTTCTGCAGCAGCTGAGGTGTGTATTAGGAGGTTCTGCAGCAGCTGAGGTGTGTATTAGGAGCTTCTGCACCAGCTGAGAAGTGTTAGGAGGTTCTGCAGCAGCTGAGGTGTGTGTTAGGAGGTTCTGCAGCAGCTGAGGTGTGTGTTAGGAGGTTCTGCAGCAGCTGAGGTGTGTATTAGGAGGTTCTGCAGCAGCTGAGGTGTGCATTAGGAGCTTCTGCACCAGCTGAGAAGTGTTAGGAGGTTCTGCAGCAGCTGAGGTGTGTGTTAGGAGGTTCTGCAGCAGCTGAGGAGTGTATTAGGAGGTTCTGCAGCAGCTGAGGTGTGTATTAGGAGGTTCTGCAGCAGCTGAGGTGTGTGTTAGGAGGTTCTGCAGCAGCTGAGGTGTGTATTAGGAGGTTCTGCAGCAGCTGAGGTGTGTATTAGGAGGTTCTGCAGCAGCTGAGGTGTGTATTAGGAGCTTCTGCACCAGCTGAGAAGTGTTAGGAGGTTCTGCAGCAGCTGAGGTGTGTGTTAGGAGGTTCTGCAGCAGCTGAGGAGTGTATTAGGAGGTTCTGCAGCAGCTGAGGTGTGTATTAGGAGGTTCTGCAGCAGCTGAGGTGTGTGTTAGGAGGTTCTGCAGCAGCTGAGGTGTGTATTAGGAGGTTCTGCAGCAGCTGAGGTGTGTATTAGGAGGTTCTGCAGCAGCTGAGGTGTGTATTAGGAGCTTCTGCACCAGCTGAGAAGTGTTAGGAGGTTCTGCAGCAGCTGAGGTGTGTATTAGGAGGTTCTGCAGCAGCTGAGGCGTGTATTAGGAGGTTCTGCAGCAGCAGAGGTGTGTATTATGAGGGTCTGCAGCAGCAGAGGTGTGTATTATGAGGGTCTGCAGCAGCTGAGGTGTGCATTAGGAGGTTCTGCACCAGCTGAGGTGTGCATTAGGAGGTTCTGCACCAGCTGAGGTGTGCATTAGGAGGTTCTGCACCAGCTGAGGTGTGCATTAGGAGGTTCTGCACCAGCTGAGGTGTGTATTAGGAGGTTCTGCAGCAGCAGCAGGTGTGTATTAGGAGGTTCTGCAGCAGCAGCAGGTGTGTATTATGAGGGTCTGCAGCAGCTGAGGTGTGTATTATGAGGGTCTGCAGCAGCTGAGGTGTGCGTTAGGAGGTTCTGCACCAGCTGAGGTGTGCATTAGGAGGTTCTGCACCAGCTGAGGTGTGTATTAGGAGGTTCTGCAGCAGCAGAGGCGTGTATTAGGAGGTTCTGCACCAGCTGAGATGTGTGTTAGGAGGTTCTGCAGCAGCTGAGGTGTGTATTAGGAGGTTCTGCACCAGCTGAGGTGTGTATTAGGAGGTTCTGCACCAGCTGAGGTGTGTCTTAGGAGGTTCTGCAGCAGCTGAGGTGTGTATTAGGAGCTTCTGCACCAGCTGAGAAGTGTTAGGAGGTTCTGCACCAGCTGAGGTGTGTATTAGGAGGTTCTGCAGCAGCAGAGGCGTGTATTAGGAGGTTCTGCACCAGCTGAGATGTGTGTTAGGAGGTTCTGCAGCAGCTGAGGTGTGTATTAGGAGGTTCTGCACCAGCTGAGGTGTGTATTAGGAGGTTCTGCAGCGGCTGAGGTGTGTATTAGGAGGTTCTGCAGCGGCTGAGGTGTGTATTAGGAGGTTCTGCAGCAGCTGAGGTGTGTATTATGAGGGTCTGCAGCAGCAGAGGCATGTATTAGGAGGTTCTGCAGCAGCAGAGGTGTGTATTAGGAGGTTCTGCACCAGCAGAGGTGTGTATTAGGAGGTTCTGCAGCGGCTGAGGTGTGCATTAGGAGGTTCTGCAGCGGCTGAGGTGTGCATTAGGAGGTTCTGCAGCGGCTGAGGTGTGCATTAGGAGGTTCTGCAGCGGCTGAGGTGTGTGTTAGGAGGTTCTGCAGCAGCAGAGGTGTGTATTAGGAGGTTCTGCAGCAGCAGAGGTGTGTATTAGAAGGTTCTGCAGCAGCTGAGGTAAGCATTAGTGTCTCAGCCTCATCTTCTTGTCAGTGCCAGGTCCTGTACACATGAGCTCGTCTCCAGGATCTGGATGGATTGTGACGATAGCGGAGCTCACTCCAGATCCGGTTTCTCATCATCTCCACAGAAAACTCAAGATGGAAAATGCAGGAATTTCTCCCGAGAAGAAAAAAAAAAAAAAAAAAAGTCACTGCCCCCAGAAGATCAGCGCACTCCTCTCCTGAAATACTCTGTGCTGCTGGGAGGACCCTCCTTACATAATAATAAGGATGCGTTTTACATTTAAATTTATATTTTATTCTCAAGAATTTGAACAACTTTACACAAATTTCAAGTCATAAGATCAAAGTGTGTTACTGTCTCTTTAAATCTCTTCTTCTAAAACTTTTACACCTTGAAAGGAACAGACAAAAACTGATACAATGAAACCAAGCGCAACACATACAACAGAAACACAAAAAATATTACCCAGGAGCGGCGCCCCCTGCAGGGAGCAACGGTACAATAAATACACGGCTGGATCATCCGTACAGATCTTGCATCAAGGGTCAGTCACCCCCCTCCCCCACCCTAGGGGTAAGATGGGGGCAGGAGGTCGTCTGGGGGATGATAAGGGGACACGTGACATATGAGTGGACACTGGGGGCCTTCATACAGTGAATTCATGAGCATTTACTCCAGGAGAAGAAGGTGGAGGGCAGAGATACTGGGCAGTGTGCCAGCTGGGCATCTCACGAGCTTACAAAGATCAGCCCTGCGTAAGGCCGAGGAGGATTCTGGGTAAAAAGTTTTGCCTTATATTTGTCGGTGCCAGCCCTCACTTCTAGCTGCGGTATCTTGCGTGTGTGAACGAGACCTTATCCTTATTGGAGTCAGAGCTGCATTATGATAACAGTTCTATCAGTCTGCAGCCACCACTAGGGGGAGCCCACCGCATACTGAGTGTACACTGACCTCAATAATCACGCAGTATGCATTACACTCCTGGGCTCCCTCTAGTGGTGGCTTTATATATCAGAGGCAGGACCTCTGGAGCCCGACATAATGTTAATCAGTAAAAATGGCGACCGGAAATGGACCCCCGACCTCTTTTTGGCGTAGATTTCTTTTTCTGCATGGACCCCCAGAGGATGTGTCGAAATTATAAAGAGGCCCGTTAATAATTCTGGGGCATGGTATGCCAGCGAGGTCAGAGACACCAGTCTTAATACGTTCCCCTCCCCCAAAGTCCATTAGAAAGCTGCAGAACTTTCCATTACACAAAGAGTGAACTTCAGCCTCTTCCGTTAGTGTCTCGCAGGTATCTGCCCAGGTTTCTCCATTTTTTTTTCGATATCTCAGCTGGCTGTCAGCAACTAGAAACTCTGACAAATCCCTTCTATTGCAAGCCCGAAGCCTGGACTGGCACACAGCTATGGGGTCTAAACATGGAGCAAGGTGGGGGTGGGGGACAAACATGGCTGCAGCAAATACGTAACCGCACAGTGGCGAGCGCCCAGTGCGGGGGAGGGGGCAGGTTACAGTGACGAGGTTGTAGACAGGACGCACAAACATCAGGTCGATACAAGCTTCATTTTAGAGCAGTTGTGGCCCTCAAGCTGTTGCAAAACTACAACTCCCAGCATGCCGGACAGCCTACATCAGGGCATGGTGGAGGTTGCAGTTTTACAACAGTTGGAGGGACGCAGGTTGAGCATCCCTGCTTTAGAGCCCCAAACTCTGGGACATGAGCTGATACTACAACTCCCACCATGCACCATTGGTTTCTTTGGGAGTTCTGAGAACAGCTAAGGAAGTGAATGCATGCTGGGAGTTGTAGTTTTGCACCAGTTGAAGTGCCAGAGGTTGCAACACCATGTTAGGGAATGGCTGAAAGGGCAATTCCTTAATATGTTTTTATGCAGCTGCTGACTGCCATAGCGGGCCCGTAGCCAATGGGAATGCTGCTCCGGGAGCAATACCCATATGAATGCAGCCATTTAAGCGATTCTCTCGCTCAGGACATTAACGCTAAAAGGTGCAGCTTTACAGGAGGACACAGGAACATCGCTGAAATCCAAAATATCTGTATACCCAGAGGCTGGCTCAGATTACTGTACATCATATTGACACACACGGCAGAAGCAGGATACCAGCGGAGGAACTACAAGTCCCAGCAGGTAGCCAAGTTCTGGCGAGCAAAGTCCCTGGCGATGCTGGAATGTTTGGAGTGGTGGAGTGCAGCTTGAGGCTCTTCATCTACTGCAAAACTAAAACTCCTAGCATGCATCGAGAACCAGCAGCTGTCAGGGCATGCTAGGAGTTGTAGTCCCGCAGCCGCTGGAATGCCCAGGTTGCAGATTTCTGGAGTAGAGGAAGGCCCTGCTTGGCATTACTGGTTTTGGAGACTGAAAATTAGCTGCCAGGTTAAGACAAGGTACATAAAGGGGCAGCAACTGCAGCAGCATCTCCCTCCTCCCCCGACATCTGCTCCACAGACATTCACCAACCACAGGAGAACCTACACACATGCCACCAATAAAACACTGGAATGGACGCTATCCATGAGGGGGGACTACAGCACAGGAGGGTGGACAGGTGTCTAGAGGGGAGCCCCAGTCTTGATGCAGCAGCTGGAGGTCTGAGATGATGGGTGGTCCACGCCCCCTATGGCTCTTAGTCTTCTAGACTGCGGAAGGCGTTCTGCATGTCCTCCAGCAGCTGGGCGTAGTCGCCCTTGATCTTGGCTTCTCCTTCTTTCACTGGATCCTGGAATTACAAAAATCAACAAACGGACGTGATGCAGGAGCGAAAGCGGAAAGATCGGTGGAGCATGAAGCACGAGGGCGAGGCGCCTCGCACGCAGGTGGAGAAGACTACATGTTCCACGTAATGATAAGCTGCACATGACAAAGGAAATCATTCACAAGCCCCAGGACAGCAGATGACTGCACTCGTCTCCTGGGTCCGACCTTGTAATAATCTATATGGTTACAGGGGCCGGAGTGCCGCCTTTACTAAGACAGAGCTCCAAATCCTCTGGCAACCTACAGCCACCACTAGAGGGAACATAAGAGCTAAATGGATAAATCCATATGCTGTCAGTGCCCCCTAGTGGTGACCGCATGCAGTCAGGATGTGGGGTCTATAGGATTTGGGGCTCTGTAATAGCAAAACATGCCTTAAAAGGATGCTCCTCTTTGAAACATCTGACAGCAGGTAAAGGGGTATTCCTGTTTTCTCAAGTTGTCCCCAATCCATAGGATAGGGAATAACAATTAGATCGGTGGGGGTCCTAGTGCTGGGATCCCCGACTGATCACGAGAACGAGGGCCCAGTGGAACCCCCCTGAAATAAACGTAGCAGGTGGTCTGAAATGTGTGTGGCCCTTCTACTAATTTCTATGGGAGCGCCTGTACTCAGCTATTTCCGCTTCGTTCATTATGGGGGGGGGGGGGGGGGACCCGTTCTCATGATCAGTGGGGGTCCCAGCAGGGAGATAACTTGATATAACCGCAATAGCCTGTCATGGCGCGGTGTGGGTGGTAAACTCCACACCGAACACAGGAGGGAAAGGAAAAAGGTACTAGGCCTGGAAACTAGGGAAAGGTCGCCACCTAGAGAATCCCAAAACCGAGCCGTGACTACTATCAGTATGAACAGACCTCGATGGTAGGAATGTTCATACGCAGGAACCTAGAGCCCCATCTAACCCTAAAGGGCCCTGGAAATAGTGTCAGGACAAAAGATGACCTGTTCCTTCCCAGCTAAAGGAACATTAGACTCCCTCAGGCCTAATACCAAAAGATATGGGAATACAACAAACTAGAAATAGGAAAAAGGCACTTAACGCCAAAGTATGTGGGCGAGCAGGAACTCCGAGGAGAACCAAACACCAGCACGTCCACAACAAAAAAGGAGCCATCAACCGCATAGCATGATGGGTGAGACCAGACTATATAGAGGATTTGGAATGACCACTTAAGCTACACCTGAGACCAGAGGTGTGGTCATAACCAGCAACAACACAGAAACAAGTGAAACCAAAGAGGCTGTCAGATCACATGCAGCCAGTCTCTTAGATCTTCTGACCCCTGTCACGGGAGAGACTGCGACATAGCCCTTTAATGGGCCTTTCAGCCTGTAGTGGATCCTCCATTCCCTGCAGGGTGCCGGATACATGCACCTGATTTTCACTACTGTGGATTATACTCTGAGGGGAGCTCACCTTGAATTTCATGGAGGTCAGTCTATACAGGATCTCTCCCATGTGTTCCCTAATTATGGACCACGTGATCTTGTTGTCGCTCTGGGCGGTGGTCTCCACGGCGCGGCGGGCCATGTCATAGAAAGCGATCATGTTGTTGAGCATGCCGACCGTCTTGTAGAAAGGACAGAACCTGAAAAAGAAGACGACGATCGTCAGATGTGAAGGAACCAACGTCCTACACTCCGATCCTAACACCAGGGACAACTTCCTACACTCCGATCCTAACACCAGGGACAACTTCCTACACTCCGATCCTAACACCAGGGACAACTTCCTACACTCCGATCCTAACACCAGGGACAACTTCCTACACTCCGATCCTAACACCAGGGACAACTTCCTACTCTCCGATCCTAACACCAGGGACAACTTCCTACACTCCGATCCTAACACCAGGGACAACTTCCTACTCTCCGATCCTAACACCAGGGACAACTTCCTACACTCCGATCCTAACACCAGGGACAACTTCCTACACTCAGATCCTAACACCAGGGACAACTTCCTACACTCCGATCCTAACACCAGGGACAACTTCCTACACTCAGATCCTAATACTGGGGGCAGCTTTTTACCACATTCAACCCCCAGTCCTAACTTTGGGGACAGCTACTCATAATGTATTCATCCTTTAACCCTCTAATAGTCGAATTAAAATTTGAAAGACCTTTTTTATTGCAGATTTGAATTTTTTCTCAAAACATATTTTCGGAGCACAACTGACTTCAGTATAACACTTAGTGATCGAACTAATTTTTGACTTCCGGAGTTTACTACTGAGGGCCTCCTCAGGATAGGCCATCAATATCTAAATCGGTGAGGGTCTGACACCCGGGACCCCTGCCGATCACCCGTTTGAGGAGGCCATGGTGCTCCGGTACCTTAGGCCAGTGACGTCATTCAAGTTAAAGGGGCTGAGCTGTCATACCAAGGACAGCCGCTATACAAAGGATGGCGCTGTGTTTGGCAAGCTGTGAGGAGGCTGCAGCCTCCTCAAAAAGCTGATCGGTGGGGGTCCTGGGTGTCTGATATTGATGACCTATCCTGAGGATAGGTAATTTTTATAAAACAGTGGGAAAATCCTTTTTATTCTACTTTAAATATTCTTGAATAGTTTCATTTATTCTGTAAAACCACTTAGATGCAACAATCAGCACTGACCGCAGCATCTGAGGGGATAGACAGCCAATCAGACATGGAGGAATGATTAGAGGAGTTTGTGCTCCTTTTCCCACTCATATCTGGACAAAAAAAAAAAAAAATCTCCCATCACATTTGTGACAATCAGAGAGCAAGTATGCTCAGCTACAACCCCCGCCCCCCCGGCCGCTCACAGGACAGGCTGTATCGGCAGCACATCTCCGATGCCCGGGCTGTTACACGTCTGCATCCCACATGTCACCCATGCAGAGGATGACACCCCCACCGTTGCTTGCAGCATGATGGGGGTCAGCTTATAATAGTAATCCTCAGCTGGACTGTGGGTGAGGATCACTTACCTGTCATATGGGGTGTAGCCGTTCTGCTGGAGGAAATCATCCTTAATCAGTTTGGCCACCTCCAGAGTGATCTTATCGGTTTCTGCCAGCGAAGCCTGAAATAAAGCGGCACACGGCAGTGATGAGGGTCTATGGTCCGTGTCGGGCCGCTATACATGGCACATGACACCACTCCATCTTACCTTCCCGACCAGCTGCACGATCTCCGCCAGGTCCTCCTCTTCCTGCAGAATCTCCTTGGATTTGGTCCTGAGCGGCACAAACTCGGGGAAGTGCTTGTCATAATATTCGTCCAGCGCCCTCGTGTACTTACTGTAGCTGATCAGCCAGTTCACGGAGGGGAAGTGCTTCCTCTGGGCCAGCTTCTTATCCAAACCCCAGAAGACCTGCACATGGGAAGAAGAGATCAGCCACACGGCGCCCCCCTCTGGTCAGCCACAGCATCATCTATCACCAAAGGGGTGGCCGCTGCTAATGAAACCGCCATCCATGCCGTAATAATGCACTGATATATCCCCCCGCTAGACAAGATGGCAGCGATCGGGCAACTGGTGACCACCCTGGAACAGGTCCAGGCATTTAAAGGGACGTTTCAGAAAAGGGTATGCATTTTATTTTATTTTAGAGTTTTTGGTTGTTTTATTGTTGTTGGCAGTTCAAAAGACTCCTATACAGACAGGTAACCTATTGTCAGTTTACTGCTGCTTTGAGGGGGGAGACGTCTGAAGGGTAATTCATATGATAATAGTAGGGGTAAACAAGACCGGGTTCCTTCATAGACATCTTTATTGGCCCTGTCAATCAAGAAGGAGAGGGAGGTGGCGGCCGAGGAGGCAGGAGGAGCGAGGGTGCACAGAGTGGCTCGAGCCCGACTTCGGTGCACTTAACGGCTCATTCGCACATGGCTTAAAAGTTCTTTTTGTTCCCCAGAAAGACGCATCGGACAAGTGAAAGTTATCCTTGCATTCAGCCCATAGAGCCCTACAATTCTTTGTGCCTAATGTAAGGCGACAGACCCCCTTTTAATAAATTCGGAAATTACCTGTACGATACCCAGGGTGGCGGAGGTGACGGGATCTGAGAAGTCTCCGCCGGGAGGTGACACACTGAGAATGAAAAACACACAAAATGCAGGACATGAATAGGTGACCTCTCCCTCCACAGCGTGCCCTTATTGGGGTCACACAGCCGCCCCCCTTTAATCGTCCTGGACGTGTCAACTCATTGGGAATTTTAAAGCATTTCTAAAGAGCTAATCCCCCTGGATTACCGCGCTGCATTAGCTTACAGAACTGCCTTGTGGTAACACCTACAATAAGCGGAGCGATGAGAGGGTGTGTGGTGGAGCGCGCTGGGTTTTCGCACCTGCGGTTGTCACCCCCCACCCCCGCACGACTCCAGTGCATTCAGTTTCTCTTGGCCGCTGGAGGGAGAACATTGGCAGAACCTCAAATTCACCAAGAGTGATCTGGCGCCTATTACACTAGGACTGCATTTAACTCTTCACAGCCAGGTTACAACTGACAGACATACGGCATCAGCCTCTAAGCTCCAGACGTGACCCTTCCTTACCTGCATTTGTTAAAGGGGTATTCTGACTATAGGCACATAAGGGATATGGCAGACATATCTCACAGGTGGGAGGATGGGAGCCCTAACTATCTGGAAAGCAGAAGTCCAATGGGTGGCGCTATATATATATCTATATCTACCTACCTATCTTATAGGTCAGAATACCCCTTTGGTAACTCTCTCTCTCTCTCATTATCCCTCTTGCTTTCCCCCTCTCTCGCCTCCTCATCTCCTCTCCCCCCCTCTCTTCCTCGCTTTCCTTTGCCCCTTCTCTCTACCACTACTCACCCCCCCTCTCTCACTTTTTCCCCTCGCCCCCCCCCTCTCACTTTTTCCCCTCGCCCCCCCCTCTCTCACTTTTTCCCCTCGCCCCCCCCTCTCTCACTTTTTCCCCTCGCCCCCCCCCCCATCTCTCACTTTTTCCCCTCACCCCCCCCCCATCTCTCACTTTTTCCCCTCGCCCCCCCCCCCATCTCTCACTTTTTCCCCTCGCCCCCCCCCCATCTCTCACTTTTTCCCCTCGCCCCCCCCCCATCTCTCACTTTTTCCCCTCGCCCCCCCCCTCTCTCACTTTTTCCCCTCGCCCCCCCCTCTCTCTCTTTTCCCCTCGCCCCCCCCTCTCTCTCTCTCTTTTCCCCTCGCCCCCCCCCTCTCTCTCTCTCTCTTTTCCCCTCGCCCCCCCCCTCTCTCTCTCTCTCTTTTCCCTCACCCCCCTCTCTCTCTCTTTTCCCTCACCCCCCTCTCTCTCTCTCTCCCCCCTCACCCCCCCCCCCCTCTCTCTCTCCCCCCTCACCCCCCCCCCCCTCTCTCTCTCACTTTTCCCTTGACCCCCCCCCTTCCCCCCTTTCAGGGGTGGGGGTCCTGGGGAGCATTCTGGAGGATGGGTGGTTATGTGCTCAGGCCGTGCTGTCCGGCGCTCATACTTACGCCCCCACAATGCTGACGCTGCCTTCCCTCTCGGGGTTTCCCAGACACTTCACCCGTCCGGCTCGCTCATAGAAAGAGGCCAATCGAGCGCCCAGGTAGGCGGGGTACCCGCTGTCTGTATGGGGAGGAAGCACAGGACATCACAGAAATCGGCCAAACCCCATGGTATATATGGTATATAGGTGACGAGATGTTCATGGACTAGGATGCATGTCGGATGCTTATATCTACTGAAGATAAGCGGATGCCAGACACATCTGGTGCCACTTATCTCTGAGGAAGCAAATGATCGGACAGGACAAAATCCAAACTGTCTGACCCTTGTACCAACAGGAGAAGTTAGGGGAGAGTCTGTCTAGGGACCAGTTGGCCCCTTGCACGGCGCCCCATGACACCCTGAGGCTGATATCTTCCTCCCCTTGGCACAGGTACTTACCAGCGGGCATTTCTGCCAAACGTCCGGAGATTTCTCTGAGTGCCTCGGCCCATCGAGAGGTGGAGTCGGCCATCATGCTGACGTGATAGCCCATGTCTCTGAAATACTCCGACAGCGTGATTCCTGCAAGGCAGAGAGAAGCACATTCAGTCCTGCCAGCTGCACGACTGTGGCCTGACCAGCAGGGGGCGCCAGCACTTACCAGTGTAGATGGAGGCTTCTCTGGCAGCCACGGGCATGTTGGATGTGTTGGCGACCAGAGAGGTTCTCTTCATGATACTCTCCACTTTACCGTCCACCTCCATAGTCAGCTGCAACACAAGCCACAAGCCATCAGAAAACTCCCATTCCTGACAGATTTACGTGTGAGCTCCAGCCACAAAGCGTGAAATACACCGACGCCTCCGACCGTGCCAAGAACCGCAGCTGCTCCGAACCAGGGGTGCAGCCCGGGCCTCAGCTTGTGTGAGGTCAGACTCCGGGGAACAGCTGAGGACTCAAGAAGGCTCAGTCCTCAAATGACCCCAGACAAAACCCCTCCGCATCTACTGGAGCAAAAAGACCCTCCCTGAGCATCCTGCAACTTCTGGATTTAGGGGTCCGGTCCTCATTGGGAACCCCATATATGAGAAGGCGCGGCAGTCCTTCAGATACCTACATTGTTTACCAGGGTTTGCATTCTTGCTACAGATTTAACAGATGAAATCTCCAAGCATTCCCTGCTGGTTCAGTGTCTGCAGAGAGACGGGTCTGGTGGTCTGCAAACTGGAGAGTGTCCTCCTCACACCAGGTACAGCACAGCCACCTGATGTAGAAAACGCTAACTGCCCCCCCTGTATACTAGGAGCGCAGCTAAACTGTTAGGGTGTCCTTCTGCAAGCTTGCTGATGGTTTCCAATACTGACCAGCAAGTAAGATTGGTACAGGATAAGTAATGTATGCACACAGTGACTGCACCAGCAGAATAGTGAGTGCAGCTCTGGAGTATAATACAGGATGTAACTCAGGATCAGTACAGGATAAGTAATGTATGTACACAGTGACTGCACCAGCAGAATAGTGACTGCAGCTCTGGAGTATAATACAGGATGTAACTCAGGATCAGTGCAGGATAAGTAATGTCTGTACACAGTGACTGCACCAGCAGAATAGTGAGTGCAGCTCTGGAGTATAATACAGGATGTAACTCAGGATCAGTACAGGATAAGTTATGTATGTACACAGTGACTGCACCAGCAGAATAGTGAGTGCAGCTCTGGAGTATAATACAGGATGTAACTCAGGATCAGTACAGGATAAGTTATGTATGTACACAGTGACTGCACCAGCAGAATAGTGAGTGCAGCTCTGGAGTATAATACAGGATGTAACCCAGGATCAATACAGGATAAGTAATGTATGCACACATTCACTGCACCAGCAGAATAGAGTGCAGCTCTGAAGTATAATACAGGATGTAACTCAGGATATGTAATGTAAGCGGATTCCTTCTATATATAAACTATAAATGGTGTTTACAGGTGTACAATGTCTTTCAGTATGTTCTTGATTTGGTTATAATTTAAAGGACTCTGCCAGTAGTTTTGACCACACAAAACAGATGACAGCACTAGGTAGGGTCTGGAGAAAGCAAGGCAAACATACAATTTATGTAGCTTTTATTAAATCAGGAGTAGTGTGAATATGAAGTTTTATTCAGCCAAATTCTGCTCCTGTAAGTGTCCAAGTGGTGGAGCTTCACTGAAGTTCTCTGAGCTGCTTCGCAGACCCCCTCCCCTCTGAGTGACAGAAGTAATGGTCTCCTGGTTGGATGTTACATCTGTCACTCAGATGGGAGGTGCTGTGATGGCATTTTAAAGTGAAGTTCCACCGCCTAGACATTTTAAGGAAACAATAAAAAAGTCAGTCCTGTATCCTCACACGGACAAATTGCTTGTGCTGCTGCTGGTTCCGGAGTAGTGTGGTAGGTGTATCACACTGGAAATGCAGGTAATGAGAGTATTTGGAACCGCGCTGCTCTGGACTATAATCTCCGGTCAATAGTGGATGGTGCCGGGCTCCAACACCTTTCCTTTCCACCCAAAAAAGGTCCAATCTTCCACAGATGGTTTCCTCTATAGGGTTCAAGGAAATTGATACAATAGTGAAGCACCCTTTGGCTTGATGTTATTAAAAGGTTTTATTGTACTCACAAGAGTCGATCAACAAAAGGCATATATCAATAGATACAATCGTCTGGTTTCTGGCAGAAACCAGACGATTGTATCTATTGATATATGCCTTTTGTTGATCGACTCTTGTGAGTACAATAAAACCTTTTAATAACATCAAGCCAAAGGGTGCTTCACTATTGTATCAATTTCCTTGAACCCTATAGAGGAAACCATCTGTGGAAGATTGGACCTTTTTTGGGTGGAAAGGAAAGGTGTTGGAGCCCGGCACCATCCACTATTGACCGGAGATTATAGTCCAGAGCAGCGCGGTTCCAAAAACTCTCATTAGACATTTTAAGGAGCAGAACTGCATATTCACACTACTCCTTATGACAAAAGCTATCTTGCCAGCACCTACCTAGTGCTGCTAGCAGTTTAGCATGGCTCCCTTTAAATGCAGGTAATCTCACCTCAGGAAAGTCCCTCAGTACTTCAGACATCTCGTTTCCTCTTTCTCCACATCCAACGTAGATGATGACATCACTGTTTGAGTACTTAGATAAGGACTGTGAGATCACAGTCTTACCGCAACCAAAAGCCCCTGGGATGGCGGTGGTCCCACCTTGTACACACCTGAGGAAGGAATCGCACATCAGTCACACCGAGGATCTCCATCATGGAGGGAGCAGTCACGTCCCTGTGACTCAATCCCACCGACTTAAGAGATCGACAGGGATTCAAAGACCTGCGTATCAGTACTGCCTGGAGCTTAGGCTACTTTCACACTTGCAGCAGTGCGATCCGGCAAGCAGTTCCGTCGTCGGAACTGCCCGCCGGATCCGCCGATCTGGCTGTGACTGAAAGCATTTGTGAGACGGATCCGGATGCGGATCAGTCTCACAAATGCATTGCAAGAACGGATCCGTCTCTCCGCTTGTCATGCGGACAGACGGATCCGTCTTGTATCTTTTTTCACATTTTTACCGGTCTGCGCATGCGCAGGCGGGAAGGACGGATCTGGCACTAATACATTCCTATGGGGAAAAATGCCTTCAGGCAAGTCTTCCGTTTTTTTCGCCGGAGAGAAGACTGTAGCATGCTACGGTTTTATCTTTTGCCTGATCAGTCAAAAAGACTGAACTGAAGACATCCTGATGCGTCCTGAACGGATTTCTATCCATTCAGAATGCATAGGGATAATTCTGATCAGTTCTTTTCCGGATTTGAGCCCCTGTGACGGACCTCTATGCCGGAAAAGAAAAACGCTAGTGTGAAAGTACCCTTACCTTTAAAATTTCAATTCATCACTATTGTCTGGATCTCTGCTTCCTGTCAATGAATATAAACCATCTTTTTCTTACATCCAGAAGCAGAAAATACTAATAGTTCTCACAGCTGAGGGTTTGTTACAATTGTATCCAGTCTAGACAATCTTCTGTGAGGTTAACGCATCAGCAGGACAAATTTCTCTCCTGTCCTGATACTTTGCTACCATGCTTCAGTGCAGGTAAAATCTGCCTGTACACAAACCGTCTACATTCACTGAAAGCAAGCAGAGATGGTGAGGAACTGAAACAAAAAGAACATTATGAAGTTTCTAAGCTTTTCAATGATTAAAGGGGTTTTCCGGGGTTTTGATACTGATGACCTATCCTCAGGAACCCCCCAGATAAGCGGTTTGAGAAGGCAGAGGCGCTCCGCAGCCTTCTCCGCGCTTACCAAGCACAGCCCCGTACATTGTATAGCCGCTCTGCTTGGTATAGCGCTCAGCCCCATTAAAGTGAATGCGACGGAGCAGTCATACCAAGCACAGCCGCTAAAGAATGTACGGCGCAGTGCTTGGTAAGCTGCAGGAGCGCCGCTGCCTTCTCAATCAGCTGATCGATAGGGCTCCAGGGTCTCGGACCCCCCCTCACTTATCATATACTAATCACCAGTATAAAAATCCTGGAAAACCCCTGTAAGCTGTATCCAAGTGACTGCACTGTCCCTTTAAGAACTTACGGGAACAGAGCGTCCAGCACTCTCTGGCCGGTCAGCAGCGGGTGATTGGCGGGCAGCTTCTCAGTCACGGGGCGGACCGTTCTTACAGGCCACACTTGGACCATTGTGAACTTCTCCTTCACGCCCTCAAACTCCAGCTCCAGCACCACGTCCTAAAGGGGGAAGGGGGGGGGGGGGATTAAATGCAAAAAAAGGTCAAGATGAGGGATCTCGTACAGTTTCCAACACAAAGCAGCCGTCTCAGCAGATCCTTAGCTCTATACAAAGCAGATACTTACCATGCACTGATTTTACCCTCAGGTCATTCTCCAGTCACATCTAAAGCAGTCTTCGAAATTCTACAGGTTGACTTTAGGCTCTCAGGTTGTAGGACCTCAAATCGCCTTGCTACCTCCTGCTGGTTTTAGCTGACCATACACAAATGGAGGCTGAACACGGCATCCATCTAATGTGTATGGGGGTATCCTGCCTCCCCCTAACGGCAGAGGTCGGGGTTGTGCAGCTTGGATTTTGCCAGATAACAAGCCCCCAGCAATGTCTGACAGCAGTTAATTTCCCCAATGAAAACACATGCATGCTCTGCCAAGCCCAGAATGCATGTGTATTGGGGGGGGGGGGGGGGGGTCGGCTCCTTCTGCCAACAGCTGAGACGCATGGTCGCCTTTAGCACCGCACAGAATATGTAATCTTGCAATGCATTGTGGGATGTAGTAGCATAGAGATGAACCCGATCTCTACATTCTTTACACTAGGAGCGTGACAACCTGCAGAATTGTGAATGCAGCTCTGGAGGGAGTACAACATCAGAGCAGAATGCAACAGATGAATGAAGCTCCAGAAAATATGAAGTCATCTATAACATGACGGTGTCCTCATCTAAATGGCCGCCATGTAATGCCAGGCTTCTTCAGGACAGACACCGCGGGGGAAATCTGTGCATGGACACAGCAAGGAAGCCGGATCAGCGGATATAGCAGGGGGGGGAGGGGGGGGGGGGGCTTCGGGTGGCTTCATGCAATCGTGCATGCAAAGTTTTTTTTTTGTCCCACCGGATCCCATTATAGTGGTGAACGTACATACAGCAGCACTGGGGCCTCACAAAGGGCGCCTCCAATGCCTCTAACATTATTTAGTTGCTGTGGTCACTACAGAGTTAAATGGGGGGGGGTTATCAGTTGTAAAGTACAGCTATAACCCCCAGATTATGGCCAGCCCCTTTCAGATGGGGGTCTTCCTCAATAAGCCATGAAGCTCTGCAGGACCTGGTCCAGCCATGAAGCTCTGCAGGACCTGGTCCAGCCATGAAGCTCTGCAGGACCTGGTCCAGCCATGAAGCTCTGCAGGACCTGGTCCAGCCATGAAGCTCTGCAGGACCTGGTCCAGCCATGAAGCTCTGCAGGACCTGGTCCATCCATGAAGTTCATGGACAGCCCAATGATTTCAACAAATTGCGCAGTACTTCATTTCCCCTGTGGGGGCGCTGCGGGTCTGGTCAAGTTTCTGGCTGCAAAAGTACAACGATTATACCACTACGGCGGACATCTTACCGAGGTGTCGTAGTGGCCGGGCGGCGCCAGGTAGGTGACCGTACCCCGGTTGCGAGGAGGGAGCATAATCTTGTGCTTGATGAGGGAATTCTCAAATACGCTTCCATAAATATCTCCTCCTGTGATGTGACTGCCGACCTGCAGGACAAACCGGGAATTACACGATGAGACCCAGTAATGTGCGCACAGCATAGCATAGATGTGAGGAGCGACCAAAGGATGTCTGCAGCATGAAAACCACACACCCATCAGCCATAACATTAGAACCCCGGCCTAATATAGTGTACCCCCCTCTCTGACCCGTCATGGACTCCACATGCCCTCTGAGGAGTCCTGTGGTATCTGATCCTGTAAGTTGCTCGGTGCGGCCTCTGGATGAGATCTGGCAATTTCCAGACAATAGTCACTACCTTCATCTCTTTCTCATTGTGGCCGGGCATTATCCTGCCGATAGAGGGCACTGCCATAAGGGGGCACCACTGCCATGAAGCGAGTACTTGTCTGTATAATGGTTAAGTCTTCCACACATGTCACATCGACATAACTCCAGGAGCCAAGGTTTCCAGCTGAACATTGCCCAGAAGGTCACCCTGCCCCTGCCGCTGGTCTTCTTTCCATAGTGCACGTGGTGCCATCTCTTCCCCAGGTAAGTGACGCACATAGACACAGCTCTTCCCATAGTGCACCTGGTGCCATCTCTTCCCCAGGTAAGTGACGCACATAGACACAGCTCTTCCCATAGTGCACCTGGTGCCATCTCTTCTCCAGGCAGGCACCTGGCTGTCCACGTGCCGTAGGCGCCCATGACCCTGTCACTGGTTCTTAGTACACTTTTGGTAGGTTATAATAACCAGTACACACCACAGACACCTCACAAGACTGGGCGCCCTGGAGATGCCTTGAGCCAGTTGTCTTGACAAGGTGGCTCAGATCCTTACACTTGGCCATTTTTTCCTTTTGCCATTGTGGCCAGATCATTAATGTTATCCACATCACCCGTTTTAATGTTATGGCTGATAACCACTCAGACCACTCACCCGAAGACTCTTAGAAGGGGTGAACTCCCACTTGATGTCTCCGCTCAGGGCGGACACGTTTACACCCCTGGGGATATAAATACTTTGTGTGGAGTCACTAATGTCCTTCAGAGGTCTCTGGATACCATCAAAAATGGATCCCATGATGCCAGGACCCAGCTCCACAGAGAGGGGCTTCCCAGTGCGTAGGACGGGGTCTCCAACCGATACTCCAGCTGCGTGAGGGACGCTGAGGAAATTTACCGCAAACACGTGAAATACGACATAAGAACATCCGTCAGAGCCTCAGACACAGAGGAAGAAACCTCCGCATCCGACAAACTTCCCCTGAGCCCAGTGCATGTGTAACGGCAGGACGTCTGTCCACCGAACCACAGCTCCGAGGTCAGAATTAAATCAACTTCTGCAACTTTGTATTATATATAATATAGTTTCTGTCATACTTACCTGGCTCCCCGACACCCGCTTCGCTTCTGACGCCCACATGGCCGCCACTGCATCTACCCGTGGAAGAAAACATCAGACGTCGGGAAGGCAAGCCAATAGCGGGCCGAGACGGGGACGAGCCTCCCTAGTGTCACCCGCAATGCTAGGGAGGCTCGTCCCTGTTGCGGCCTGCTATTGGCTGCTAAGCCCCCCCACCCGCGACGGCGAGATGCAGCGGCGTCAGAAGCAATGCAGGTGCCGGGGAGCCAGGTAAGTATAACCTCTGTCAGGGGCCCAGGCGTATTGGAAGGTATTTTAGGGGTTGGATAACCCTTTTAATTCTGTGCCCCCTATGCAGCTGTCATTTCCCTTCAATCACCCGTACGACACCTGCATTGGGCAGGAGATCCAGAAATATAAGACACATTGCAGCAAACCCGCATACGGTCACGATTCAGCACTTCGCTTTATGTCGTATGCACACACCCGTCCGGTACGCTTTGCACTATGCCCCGCAACCTGGATGAAAGGATACAGGTCTCTTCATAGACTTGGATTGTGGCCATATCTCCTTCCAGACGAATGATCTCCCCGACCAGCTCGGAATGTCCTACCCGCACCAGCTCGTACATGGCAGCCCCCGCCATGTTGGACGCTGTCACCACTGTGCGACAAACAAGAGGAAACAAAGCATCAGGGGGGCAAGTCCGACCAATCCAGCGAGCGCCACTTCATAACGTCTGGTGGGGACGGCTCCTTTCGACATATGGCTTTACTGATGTCAAGTTACATCTTTCTTATTCTCCACTCACACCCAAAGCTGCATCCACAATTCTTCTGGAGACCTCGCAATGGGCTGCGCTCTGATACGCTGCATTATAGGGGGGTGTGGTGCATTTTATCTTTGTCAGATATCCGAACCATCAAGTCTCCACAAAACTGCTCTGTGTAGACAGCCAACCAGCAGGGGGCAGCAGAGGTATAAGCTCCTGCAGACAGAGAGCCAAGAGCAAACTAGCAGAATTGTGAACGCAGCTCTGGATGTGAATAGAGAGAAGACATGATCCAAAATATGCCCTTAGGGGTGTGCTGGGCATATTAAACATTGACCCCCCCCCCCGACCATGTCTACTCAGGTATTAACCCCACCAGCGCCGCACTCACCAGGCCCGGAGACGCCATGCACGTAACCGAACGTGCTCTCCCGATCTTCATCCCTGATCTTTGGTAATTTGGAAAAATCCATGTTTATTCCTTAAATATCTGAAAGAAAAAAAAATGAGTAATGTTATTCCTGATTCCTGCATGGGACGACAACTCTTAAAGGGACCCCGCCTATATGTAGAAAATCCCACGGCTGAGATGATGAACGGCGTGGCTGCTGCTTCCACCATCATCCAGCCTGGTTGCTAGGGATACAATGTATCAACCAGAGCCTTTTATATAAAGGTTGTCAGGCAGCAAGTTCCCTAGCAACCAGCCTGTACTAGATTTGAACCCAAGGAGTGGAGCTGACAGCAGGGAAGGGGCGGGAGGCTTGTCAGGAGTCACATCAATCCATCTGCTGTCTAACAGAGGGGCCCCAGGACAGAATAAGTGGGCCCTTGGTCTACTCAGTCATCATCCTCTCAGCTCTGCTGGTAACAGGAGGACAGAGAATTTATTCTTCCACCATTAGACTTGATAACTTACGGATTTACAGGATATGCACGCAGCTCTGGGGCAGGAGGTGACGTCACACGCTGAGGGTCGCCGATCGATGACCTGGAATGAAGCAGAAATGGAAATGAATGGGTGCATGAATACCGCCACGGAGAGGCCTGCAGAGCTGTGGGCGGCATGTGGCGGCTGGGGCCTGGTACAGGTTAAGGGTATGCTCCCTGTCAGAACATCCCCGGGAATCTCTCACCCGGACGTCAATTCATCACCAAGTTATTGGGTGAAGTACCGGCTGCATGTGAATGGAGGGGGGGGGGAGTAAACCCGCAACCCCCCCCCCCCACCTGCAGATGTCACATGACCCACCATCCCTGCAGCATCTGTCATAGCTCCTCCGACAAGACCAGGATAATCATCCCCCCCGAAGGGAGAACAGACGGCTCAGATCTGTGCACCCGACCCCACCATCACTCACCTCTTAAAAGGAGCTCTAACCTGAAAACAGAGAGCTTATATCAGAGCTGGAGCGTTATAAGAGGAGCAGCTGACATCAGAAGGGTCTTAGGGCTTAAGATATATGGCAGAGTAGTGATCATGGGGGGCAGGGAGGGTCCTACAGTCATCCTCTCCCCTGAAATGGCTGATAACAGGGAGCAATAGACTGTATTCTCCTGTCCTACAGTCGTCCTCTCCCCTGAAATGGCTGATAACAGGGAGCAATAGACTGTATTCTCCTGTCCTACAGTCATCCTCTCCCCTGAAATGGCTGATAACAGGGGGCAATAGACTGTATTCTCCTGTCCTACAGTCATCCTCTCCCCTGAAATGGCTGATAACAGGGGCAATAGACTGTATTCTCCTGTCCTACAGTCATCCTCTCCTCTGAAATGGCTGATAACAGGGGGCAATAGACTGTATTCTCCTGTCCTACAGTCATCCTCTCCCCTGAAATGGCTGATAACAGGAGGCAATAGACTGTATTCTCCTGTCCTACAGTCATCCTCTCCCCTGAAATGGCTGATAACAGGGAGCAATAGTCTGTATTCTCCTGTCCTACAGTCATCCTTTCCTCTGAAATGGCTGATAACGAATAGACTGTATTCTCCTGTCCTACAGTCATCCTCTCCCCTGAAATGGCTGATAACAGGGGGCAATAGACTGTATTCTCCTGTCCTACAGTCATCCTCTCCCCTGAAATGGCTGATAACAGGGGGCAATAGACTGTATTCTCCTGTCCTACAGTCATCCTCTCCCCTGAAATGGCTGATAACAGGGGGCAATAGACTGTATTATCCTGTCCTACAGTCATCCTCTCCTCTGAAATGGCTGATAACGAATAGACTGTATTCTCCTGTCCTACAGTCATCCTCTCCCCTGAAATGGCTGATAACAGGGGGCAATAGACTGTATTCTCCTGTCCTACAGTCATCCTCCCCCCTGAAATGGCTGATAACAGGAGGCAATAGACTGTATTCTCCTGTCCTACAGTCATCATCTCCCCTGAAATGGCTGATAACAGGGGGCAATAGACTGTATTCTCCTGTCCTACAGTCATCCTGTCCCCTGAAATGGCTGATAACAGGAGGCAATAGACTGTATTCTCCTGTCCTACAGTCATCCTCTCCCCTGAAATGGCTGATAACAGGGGGCAATAGACTGTATTCTCCTGTCCTACAGTCATCCTCTCCCCTGAAATGGCTGATAACAGGGAGCAATAGTCTGTATTCTCCTGTCCTACAGTCATCCTCTCCTCTGAAATGGCTGATAACGAATAGACTGTATTCTCCTGTCCTACAGTCATCCTCTCCCCTGAAATGGCTGATAACAGGGGGCAATAGACTGTATTCTCCTGTCCTACAGTCATCCTCTCCCCTGAAATGGCTGATAACAGGGGGCAATAGACTGTATTCTCCTGCCCTACAGTCATCCTCTCCCCTGAAATGGCTGATAACAGGGGGCAATAGACTGTATTCTCCTGTCCTACAGTCATCCTCTCCCCTGAAATAGCTGATAACAGGGGGCAATAGACTGTATTCTCCTGTCCTACAGTCATCCTCTCCCCTGAAATGGCTGATAACAGAAGGCAATAGACTGTATTCTCCTGTCCTACAGTCATCCTCTCCCCTGAAATGGCTGATAACAGGGGGCAATAGACTGTATTCTCCTGTCCTACAGTCATCCTCTCCCCTGAAATAGCTGATAACAGGGGGCAATAGACTGTATTCTCCTGCCCTACAGTCATCCTCTCCCCTGAAATGGCTGATAACAGGGGGCAATAGACTGTATTCTCCTGTCCTACAGTCATCCTCTCCTCTGAAATGGCTGATAACAGGGGGCAATAGACTGTATTCTCCTGTCCTGCAGTCATCCTCTCCCCTGAAATGGCTGATAACAGGGGGCAATATACTGTATTCTCCTGTCCTACAGTCATCCTCTCCCCTGAAATGGCTGATAACAGGGAGCAATAGACTGTATTCTCCTGTCCTACAGTCATCCTCTCCCCTGAAATGGCCGATAACAGGGGGCAATAGACTGTATTCCCCTGTCCTACAGTCATCCTCTCCCCTGAAATGGCTGATAACGGGGGGCAATAGACTGTATTCTCCAGTCCTACAGTCATCCTCTCCTCTGAAATGGCTGATAACAGGGAGCAATAGACTGTATTCTCCTGTCCTACAGTCATCCTCTCCCCTGAAATGGCTGATAACAGGGAGCAATAGACTGTATTCTCCTGTCCTACAGTCATCCTCTCCCCCTGAAATGGCTGATAACAGGGGGCAATAGACTGTATTCTCCTGTCCTACAGTCACCCTCTCCCCTGAAATGGCTAATAACAGGGAGCAATAGACTGTATTCTCCTGTCCTACAGTCATCCTCTCCCCTGAAATGGCTGATAACAGGGGGCAATAGACTGTATTCTCCTGTCCTACAGTCATCCTCTCCCCTGAAATGGCTGATAACAGGGGGCAATAGACTGTATTCTCCTGTCCTACAGTCATCCTCTCCCCTGACATGGCTGATAACAGGGAGCAATAGACTGTATTCTCCTGTCCTACAGTCATCCTCTCCTCTGAAATGGCTGATAACAGGGAGCAATAGACTGTATTCTCCTGTCCTACAAGCGGCTATGCCTCATCGCTATGTGAGTGTACCCCAATACCACCGGATGAGACGAGGACTGGCATATCCGGACCTTTGCTGGGGGGCTTCTCCCGCTGCTAATAGCCGAGTCCTGTCTGACAGTCTGGTTGCCAAAAAGACTTTTTAACCACCTTTCTATGGGGTTGTCAGGCAGCTTTATCCGTAGCAACCAGTCTGCTTCAGTCCTCGTATCTGCAGGTAATTTGACAGCTGGCTCACTACTCCCATCAGGGACCCAAAGATCACGGCAGAATCAATCTGAACCCTATAAATGTTATTTTGGGGGATACCAAGAGAAGCCATGTCTCCAAAGAGACAGTAACAGGGAAAATAAGACAGAGGGAAGCGGCTGAGGTCCAAATATATGCAATCTGATAATAGGCACAAAGGATCCCGTTTCATACCAAGAAGTGACCCTCGGAGGAAGTTGTGTCACACGGCGTTAGGAAATATCTGCCAGGAATTCCCGATTCACCAGATACAACTATGTACTGTATAGCACTGCTTGTACACAGGAGAGACTACAAGCCCCAGCAGACTCCAGACATGCACTCTCAGTTCTTCTCCAGAGCTGAAATCACCCAGAGTCTTGGTGATGTGCATTCCGGGAAGTGCCTTCAAGCTCCCACTGCGCTACTCTGCATTACAGGAGACCAGCCACACTGTTAAAGGGAGCAGGTGTCTACTTATAAGCTTGCTGACGGTTTCCAGTGACATCACAGATTAAAAGTGTACATAAAGTGCACAAAACGATAAAAAAGTACAACTGTTATTGAGTCCTGCCCCACAGGAGGAGAGAGCTCAGCATCCGGCGAGGGGGGAGTCCTGCCCCACAGGAGGAGAGAGCTCAGCATCCAGCGAGGAGTCGTCCTGCCCCACAGGAGGAGAGAGCTCAGCGTCCAGCGAGGAGGAGTCCTGCCCCACAGGAGGAGAGAGCTCAGCATCCAGCGAGGAGGAGTCCTGCCCCACAGGAGGAGAGAGCTCAGCATCCGGCGAGGGGGAGTCCTGCCCCACAGGAGGACAGAGCTCAGCATCCGGCGAGGGGGAGTCCTGCCCCACAGGAGGAGAGAGCTCAGCATCCGGCGAGGGGGAGTCCTGCCCCACAGGAGGACAGAGCTCAGCATCCGGCGAGGGGGAGTCCTGCCCCACAGGAGGACAGAGCTCAGCATCCGGCGAGGGGGAGTCCTGCCCCACAGGAGGACAGAGCTCAGCATCCGGCGAGGGGGAGTCCTGCCCCACAGGAGGAGAGAGCTCAGCATCCGGCGAGGGGGAGTCCTGCCCCACAGGAGGAGAGAGCTCAGCATCCGGCGAGGAGGAGTCCTGCCCCACAGGAGGAGAGAGCTCAGCATCCGGCGAGGAGGAGTCCTGCCCCACAGGAGGAGAGAGCTCAGCATCCAGCGAGGAGGAGTCCTGCCCTACAGGAGGAGAGAGCTCAGCATCCAGCGAGGAGGAGTCCTGCACCACAGGAGGAGAGAGCTCAGCATCCAGCGAGGGGGAGTCCTGCCCCACAGGAGGAGAGAGCTCAGCATCCAGCGAGGAGGAGTCCTGCCCCACAGGAGGAGAGAGCTCAGCATCCAGCGAGGAGGAGTCCTGCCCCACAGGAGGAGAGAGCTCAGCATCCAGCGAGGGGGAGTCCTGCCCTACAGGAGGAGAGAGCTCAGCATCTAGTAAGGAGAGAAAAAAAATAAAAATAAAAAGAAGGATGCAACACCGACGTCGTCAGTATTTTTTGCAGAATGCAGAATACATATAATCGGAGTACACAGAGCCCCTTCTTCTGCAGGTTCCAGGAGCGACGAGGACTCATCAACCTTGAGATCCACCCTGTATATAACACTACGAGGGTCCTCTGCAGCCACCTCACCGCCCACACACCTGGGATGATGCCTACAGACCCTGCGAGCTGCGGCTGTGCCATCTCTGAGGTGGTGACTCACCAGATTTCCAAGCTGCTTCTCTAAAAGAAGAAGCTGCGAGATAGGGCACCGCAGTGTGTGGAAATCGTGCACAGACTGCACCCCTCCCCCACCGCATTCCCTAAGGACACCGTGACATCTCAAGCAGGGGAACCCCAACATCCCTGCCCGATGTGACCTTGCTGTGTGCTGGAGGTCAAACCGGCCCCATAAAAACTGCAGAGAGAGTGGAACAATGCAGATGGAAATCCAGGATCGCCCAATGTCCTGTGGCAGATATGGGGTTAATGGGGCACGTGTCACAGAAACTGGGGAGGCAAATGGCCCCTCATACAAGCCTGGGACCCGCTACACGTCCTATGCCCGTCCCTCGTGCCCAAGGGTTCTTTGGGATGCCCCCACCACAGCCATACTTTCTGGTAGAAGTCCTCACCCTTCTCAACATCTCTGCTGTCAGTGAATGAAAATACTTTAGCTGACACCTAATATCAGTCTCACAGCTGAGGATTTGTGACAACTGGATCTATCCTAAAAAAACTAACAAAAAAAAAAAAAAATTCCCTGCACCGATACATTGTAACAGACCCTCAGGATATCAGAAAGATGTGTGCTTTCCTCACAAAGGATGGTCCATACTGGATACAACTGAAACAAACCCTCTGCTGTGAGAAGTATGAGGCCTAAATGTTTTCAGTTTCTCTAGATGGAAACAAAATTGTTCCAATTCACTGACAGCAAGCAGTAGTACATCCAAATCATCTACACAGTGTAACAATAATGCATCCAAGCCATAGAAACAGTGTAACAATATGTATCCAAATAACAGGGTAACTAGAGAAGATTAACCCTTTCCAAGCCCACACAGCTGCAGCCCTCTACAGACTCCCACAACCCAAAAATCATCTGCTGTAACACCCAACATGCCACAGCCACATGCAGCTTTCATTCCTGCTGGGAGTTGTAGTTGTGCAAGTTGTAGTAAACAGTGGTTTCCCCTCCACACAGGTACTCACGGCCAGGATCCACTCGTATGAATGGAGCGCTGGGGGTGATCTCCTCTCCCTGGAGTCACATGAGGAGGAGGCTGCACACTTCCCTGTTCACTGCTCAGCTGACTGGTCACCTGACTGCGAGCTCACAACCCAAGCCCCCCCCAACAGATGAATCATCATCATCAGTGCAGGCCAGGAATCTAATGTTCCACAGCACAAGAACTTGGAAGCCAACAGAATAATCCCTCAACCTGTGCTGTCACTTTAAGAGGGAACATTAGAAGATTGTATTATCTCTAGAAATGAAATATAAGTGAGAAGATCACAATCGGCCTCCGGTTGACCCGCCACCGGCAAGAGTAATGTGCCCCCAACATACAGGAACTGCACAGACCACCGGCTAGAGTACTGTCCCCCCAACATACAGGAACTGCACTGACCACCGGCTAGAGTACTGTGCCCCCAACATACAGGAACTGCACGGACCACCGGCAAGAGTACTGTGCCCCCAACATACAGGAACTGCACTGACCACCGGCTAGAGTAATGTGCCCCCAACATACAGGAACTGCACTGACCACCGGCTAGAGTAATGTGCCCCCAACATACAGGAACTGCACTGACCACCAGCTAGAGGAATGTGCACCCAACATACAGGAACAGCACTGACCATCGGCTAGAGTAATGTGCCCCCAACATACAGGAAAAGCACGGACCACCGGCTAGAGTAATGTGCCCCCAACATACAGGAAAAGCACGGACCACCGGCTAGAGTAATGTGCCCCCAACATACAGGAACAGCACTGACCACCGGCTAGAGTAATGTGCCCCAAACATACAGGAACTGCACTGACCACCGGCAAGAGTAATGTGCCCCCAATATACAGGAACTGCACTGACCACCGGCTAGAGGAATGTGCACCCAACATACAGGAACTGCACTGACCACCGGCTAGAGTCATGTGCCCCCAACATACAGGAACTGCACTGACCACCGGCTAGAGTAGAGTAATGTGCCCCCAACATACAAGAACTGCACTGACCACCGGCTAGAGGAATGTGCACCCAACATACAGGAACTGCACTGACCACCAGCAAGAGTAATGTGCTCCCAACATACAGGAACTGCACTGACCACCGGCTAGAGGAATGTGCCCCCAACATACAGGAACTGCACTGACCACCGGCAAGCGTAATGTGCCCCCAACATACAGGAACTGCACGGACCACCAGCTAGAGTAATGGGCCTCCAACATACAGGAACTGCACAACTGTTACCAGCTGTAACACCCAACATGTCACAGCACTGTTCAGCTTTCATTCCCGCTGGGAGTTGTAGTCATCCACAGATTCCCCCCATAACAGTGCATCATCCACAGATCCCCCCCCCCCCATAACAGTGCGTCATCCACACATCCCCCCCCCCATAACAGTGCGTCATCCACACATCCCCCCCCATAACAGTGCGTCATCCACACATCCCCCCCCCATAACAGTGCGTCATCCACACATCCCCCCCCATAACAGTGCGTCACGCACACATCCCCCCCCCCATAACAGTGCGTCATCCACACATCCCCCCCCATAACAGTGCATCATCCACACATCCCCCCGCCCATAACAGGGCATCATCCACAGATCCCCCCCCCCATAACAGGGCATCATCCACAGATCCCCCCCCCCCCATAACAGGGCATCATCCACAGATCCCCCCCCCCATAACAGGGCATCATCCACACATCCCCCCCCATAACAGTGCATCATCCACACATCCCCCCCATAACAGTGCATCATCCACAGATCCCCCCCCCCCCCCCCATAACAGGGCATCATCCACAGATCCCCCCCCCCCATAACAGTGCATCATCCACAGATCCCCCCCCCATAACAGTGCATCATCCACAGACCCCCCCCCCCATAACAGTGCATCATCCACAGACCCCCCCCCCCATAACAGTGCATCATCCACAGACCCCCCCCCCCATAACAGTGCATCATCCACAGACCCCCCCCCCATAACAGTGCATCATCCACAGATCCCCCCCCCATAACAGTGCATCATCCACAGATCCCCCCCCATAACAGTGCATCATCCACAGATCCCCCCCCATAACAGTGCATCATCCACAGATCCCCCCCCCATAACAGTGCATCATCCACAGATCCCCCCCCCCATAACAGTGCATCATCCACAGATCCCCCCCCCATAACAGTGCATCATCCACAGATCCCCCCCCCCATAACAGTGCATCATCCACAGATCCCCCCCCCCATAACAGTGCATCATCCACAGATCCCCCCCCCCATAACAGTGCATCATCCACAGATCCCCCCCCCCATAACAGTGCGTCATCCACAGATCCCCCCCCCCATAACAGTGCGTCATCCACAGATCCCCCCCCCATAACAGTGCGTCATCCACAGATCCCCCCCCATAACAGTGCGTCATCCACAGATCCCCCCCCCCATAACAGTGCGTCATCCACAGATCCCCCCCCCATAACAGTGCGTCATCCACAGATCCCCCCATAACAGTGCGTCATCCACAGATCCCCCCCCATAACAGTGCGTCATCCACAGATCCCCCATAACAGTGCATCATCCACAGATCCCCCATAACAGTGCATCATCCACAGATCCCCCCATAACAGTGCATCATCCACAGATCCCCCCATAACAGTGCGTCATCCACAGATCCCCCCATAACAGTGCGTCATCCACAGATCCCCCCATAACAGTGCGTCATCCACAGATCCCCCCATAACAGTGCGTCATCCACAGATCCCCCTCCGAGCTCACAGGTCACGGTACATCACGTGTTCTGCCGTCACATCACATGGGAAGGTCATACACAGGACTCCTCACACACGTGGATAACTCCTCTCCAGGAATGCATCTGGATTTTGTATATGCAGCTTTATCATCGTAGAAGGGGAAGTCCTGCAGCTAAGAGTGTGTGTTTCCATTGCCTGCCATTTAAGAACACTGTTTGCTGTCAGTGAATACAAACATTCACACATCACATTCAGAGGCTGAAAACCCCTCCTGCTCACCCGTGAAGGCCACTACGTTTAAGAGCTCGCTGACAACGTGATCAGGACATGTTCTTCTTTACTGACAGCAAGCAGAGGCGGTTTATATAAGGCAGGAAAAAAAAAAAAAAAAAAAAAAAAAAAAAAGGAGGTAAGCTTTTCCACAGGCTGCAGTAAGTTCAGAGAATGGCCCCGGAGCCGCTTACATACCAGGACAGGGAGATGATGGTACCCCAGGAGAACCCCGGCCTTATTACTGCAGTATTCCTCCAGAGCTGAGGTTCTCAGCAGATTACAGGGGTGTGGACGTGGTTCTTAAACATCTGCCCCCTGTGGTGAATCGGGGAAGTGCGTCACATGTCTGGCCTAAGACCACAACACCCATCCTAACAGCGCCTACCCGGAGGAGTTACCTGAGGCTCCTGGGACTATCACTTATAGGTAGGAGGACTTCTAGGGCCCTGCAGGCTCCATGGCCGGCGCACCCCCCTATAGTGACCAGGGTACAATATATGTGTATAATGTGCAGTGTGATCGGCCATGTATCATACACAACCCCCTATTCATCCTGCCAAGGACATCAGTCACCTGTGACCGGCCGCATACCGCCGAGTGCAGCACTGGAGGCAGCATTATAATGTACGGTGTGATATATAACAGGAGGATAACATTATACTGTACGGTGTGATATATAACAGGAGGGTAACATTATAATGTACGGTGTGATATATTACAGGAGGATAACATTATAATGTACGGTGTGATATATAACAGGAGGATAACATTATAATGTACGGTGTGATATATAACAGGAGGATAACATTATAATGTACGGTGTGATATATAACAGGAGGATAACATTATAATGTACGGTGTGATATATAACAGGAGGGTAACATTATAATGTACGGTGTGATATATTACAGGAGGATAACATTATAATGTACGGTGTGATATAGCGGAGGATAACATTATAATGTACGGTGTGATATATTACAGGAGGATAACATTATAATGTACGGTGTGATATATAACAGGAGGATAACATTATAACGTACGGTGTGATATATAACAGGAGGATAACATTATAATGTACGGTGTGTGATATAACATTATAATGTACAGTGTGATATATAACAGGATGATAACGTTATAATGTACAGTGTGATATATAACAGAGGAGGATAACATTATAATGTACGGTGTGATATATAACAGAGGAGGATAACATTATAATGTACGGTGTGATATATAACAGGAGGGTAACATACTGTACGGTGTGATATATAACATTATAATGTACGGTGTGATATGTAACAGAGGAGGATAACATTATACTGTACGGTGTGATATACAACAGGAGGGTAACATTATAATGTACGGTGTGATATATAACAGATGATAACATTATAATGTACGGTGTGATATATAACAGATGATAACATTATAATGTACGGTGTGATATATAACAGAGGAGGATAACATTATACTGTACGGTGTGATATACAACAGGAGGATAACATTATAATGTACGGTGTGATATATAACAGGAGGATAACATTATAATATAGGGGGGGGGGGGGGGGGGCTCCTGTCATTATCTCGGTCCCCTGCATTGAATGAGGTGACGTCTTGCTCTTCACTCCTCACCCATAACCCCCGGCGGACCAGGACTACCTCCCCATCATCTCCACTCACACATGGCGGCCGCAGCCTGGTAACGCCCGGCCTGACAGTGACCTACCTGCCGGAGGATGGTCCCGGTGCTCTGTCACAGGCCCGGCAGCTACAACGACGTTTCTCCCTCCCACTGCAGCAGCGCACCGGTGACGCGTTATACTACCCTACCTCGTGAGATTTCCCTACCCTCTGACTTCCTGTCGCATGAGCGATGACGTTGGGGGGCGTGTCTCACTTTTCTCCATCTGCGCATGCCCAAAAGGACACTCTAGTGAAAAGCTCAAGGCTGAACTTAGCAGCACGCCGGGAACCTGCGCATGCGTCTGGGAGCCAAGGTAGGGAAAAATCACGGGTCAGTGCGCAAGCGCAGTTAACTCATTAAAATCCACCCGATATACGCGCCTGCGCAATGTGATGGTAGGGGAAAATTACGTCCCAGTGCGCAAGCGCCGAGGGTAAGCATGAATATCCATGCCAAAAGCACTTTTAACCCTTTGCAGGAGCTATTCTCATATTGGTTCTTGACTGATTGTCCTCCTATATATAGGTTCTATTATATAGGGGGTCTGTCTGCACAGTATATGGGGGGGGGTCTGTCTGCACAGTATATTTGGGGGTCTGTCTGCACAGTATATTTGGGGGGCTGTCTGCACAGTATATTTGGGGGGCTGCCTGCACAGTATATGGGGGGCTGTCTGCACAGTATATTTGGGGGGCTGCCTGCGCAGTATATGGGGGGGGGGGGTCTGTCTGCACAGTATATTTGGGGGGCTGTCTGCACAGTATATAGGGGGGCTGTCTGCGCAGTATATGGGGGGGCTGTCAGCGCAGTATATAGGGGGCTGTCTGCACAGTATATAGGGGGCTGTCTGCTCAGTATATTTGGGGGTCTGTCTGCGCATTAAATGGGGGGGGCTGTCTGCGCAGTATATGGGGGAATCTGTCTGCGCAGTATATTGGGGTCTGTCTGCGCAGTATATGGGGGGGCTGTCTGCGCAGTATATGGGGGGGCTGTATGCGCAGTGTATTGGGGGGCTGTCTGCGCAGTATATGGGGGGGCTGTCTGCGCAGTATATGGGGGGCTGTCTGTGCGGTACAGTATATTGGGGGATGTATGTGCAGCATATTTTGGGGGGCAGTGTATTATATTTGTGGCCTGTGTGTTAGATGTGTACAACCCTAATTTAATAAATACTACGAAACTGCAGCCATCTCGTCACTTGGAGAAGGATGAGAAGCGGCCCCCATCCAGAGGCACACATCTGCCACCAGATCCGTCGCTCACTGGATTCTGTAATCAACGTCTGCTGTGTATGTGTGCACCGTCCGTCTGCTGTGTATATGTGCACCGTCAGTCTGCTGTGTATATGCGCACCGTCCGTCTGCTGTGTATGTGCGCACCGTCCGTCCGTCTGCTGTGTATGTGTGCACCGTCAGTCTGCTGTGTATGTGTGCACCGTCAGTCTGCTGTGTATGTGTGCACCGTCAGTCTGCTGTGTATGTGTGCACCGTCAGTCTGCTGTGTATGTGTGCACCGTCAGTCTGCTGTGTATGTGTGCACCGTCCGTCTGCTGTGTATATGTGCACTGTCAGTCTGCTGCACTGCGTCTGTTCTGCCATTTGCTCTAACAATTTTAATTTTTTTTTTTGTGTCACATCTCTGACCAGCATGTTCTCCTATGGAACACGAAGTACCTGAAGTGGAATGAAGAAGCCCATGTTTGAGGCCCGCGCCCTGGCGGGAGCATTGAAGGGGCATCTGACAGGTGACGAGCTGCTCCTGTGTACTGTGATCACCGCGAGTTCAGAGGTCGGCAACCATAGGCCGTCCACATGCTGTGAATTACATCTCCCATCATGCTGGTAAAGTATTATGGGAGGTGTAGTCCAAAACATCTGGAATACCAAATGCGTATGAATGAAAAGCATGGTGTGTGACTGGTCAGTAACAAGGGTTGAAGCCTTGACGTGGCGTTACTGCTCACATGTGTATCCATGTGCCAATTCAACCAATGTGAGTGACTGTAACTAATACTGATTAGTTAACTATAAATACTGTGACAATGGAGAATTAAAAGACCGTATCTCCTACACACCACTTACACCGTGACCGTATCTCCTACACACCGCTTACACTGTGACTGTATCTTCTACACACTGCTTACACCGTGACCGTATCTCGTACACACCGCTTACACCGTGACCGTATCTCCTACACACTGCTTACACCGTGACCGTATCTCCTACACACTGCTTACACCGTGACCGTATCTCCTACACACTGCTTACACTGTGACCGTATCTCCTACACACCGCTTACACCGTGACTGTATCTCCTACACACCGCTTACACCGTGACCGTATCTCCTACACACTGCTTACACCGTGACCGTATCTTCTACACACTGCTTACACCGTGACCGTATCACCTACACACTGCTTACACCGTGACCGTATCTCCTACACACCGCTTACACCGTGACCGTATCTCCTACACACCACTTACACCGTGACTGTATCTCCTACACACTGCTTACACCGTGACTGTATCTCCTACACACCGCTTACACCGTGACCGTATCTCCTACACACTGCTTACACCGTGACCGTATCTCCTACACACTGCTTACACTGTGACTGTATCTCCTACACACTGCTTACACTGTGACCGTATCTCCTACACACTGCTTACACTGTGACCGTATCTCCTACACACTGCTTACACTGTGACCGTATCTCCTACACACCGCTTACACCGTGACTGTATCTCCTACACACCGCTTACACCGTGACCGTATCTCCTACACACTGCTTACACCGTGACCGTATCTCCTACACACTGCTTACACCGTGACCGTATCACCTACACACTGCTTACACCGTGACCGTATCTCCTACACACCGCTTACACCGTGACCGTATCTCCTACACACCGCTTACACCGTGACTGTATCTCCTACACACTGCTTACACCGTGACTGTATCTCCTACACACCGCTTACACCGTGACCGTATCTCCTACACACTGCTTACACCGTGACCGTATCTCCTACACACTGCTTACACTGTGACTGTATCTCCTACACACTGCTTACACTGTGACCGTATCTCCTACACACTGCTTACACTGTGACCGTATCTCCTACACACTGCTTACACTGTGACCGTATCTCCTACACACCGCTTACACCGTGACTGTATCTCCTACACACCGCTTACACCGTGACCGTATCTCCTACACACTGCTTACACCGTGACCGTATCTCCTACACACTGCTTACACCGTGACCGTATCACCTACACACTGCTTACACCGTGACCGTATCTCCTACACACCGCTTACACCGTGACCGTATCTCCTACACACCACTTACACCGTGACTGTATCTCCTACACACTGCTTACACCGTGACCGTATCTCCTACACACCGCTTACACCGTGACCGTATCTCCTACACACCACTTACACCGTGACTGTATCTCCTACACACTGCTTACACCGTGACTGTATCTCCTACACACCGCTTACACCGTGACCGTATCTCCTACACACTGCTTACACCGTGACCGTATCTCCTACACACTGCTTACACTGTGACTGTATCTCCTACACACTGCTTACACTGTGACCGTATCTCCTACACACTGCTTACACTGTGACCGTATCTCCTACACACTGCTTACACTGTGACCGTATCTCCTACACACCGCTTACACCGTGACTGTATCTCCTACACACCGCTTACACCGTGACCGTATCTCCTACACACTGCTTACACCGTGACCGTATCTCCTACACACTGCTTACACCGTGACCGTATCACCTACACACTGCTTACACCGTGACCGTATCTCCTACACACCGCTTACACCGTGACCGTATCTCCTACACACCACTTACACCGTGACTGTATCTCCTACACACTGCTTACACCGTGACTGTATCTCCTACACACCGCTTACACCGTGACCGTATCTCCTACACACTGCTTACACCGTGACCGTATCTCCTACACACTGCTTACACTGTGACTGTATCTCCTACACACTGCTTACACCGTGACTGTATCTCCTACACACCGCTTACACCGTGACCGTATCTCCTACACACTGCTTACACTGTGACCGTATCTCCTACACACTGCTTACACTGTGACCGTATCTCCTACACACCGCTTACACCGTGACCGTATCTCCTACACACCGCTTACACCGTGACCGTATCTCCTACACACCGCTTACACCGTGACCGTATCTCCTACACACTGCTTACACTGTGACCGTATCTCCTACACACCGCTTACACCGTGACCGTATCTCCTACACACTGCTTACACCCTGACCGTATCTACTACACACTGCTTACACTGTGACCGTATCTCCTACACACT
This sequence comes from Bufo gargarizans, assembly GCF_014858855.1. NCBI lineage: Eukaryota > Metazoa > Chordata > Amphibia > Anura > Bufonidae > Bufo > Bufo gargarizans. Next base: position 553,156,842 of record NC_058082.1, on the reverse strand, counting down.
GCTTACACTGTGACCGTATCTCCTACACACCGCTTACACCGTGACCGTCTCTCCTACACACCGCTTACACCGTGACCGTATCTCCTACACACCGCTTACACCGTGACCGTATCTCCTACACACTGCTTACACCGTGACCGTATCTCCTACACACTGCTTACACCGTGACCGTATCTCCTACACACCGCTTACACGGCCATAGAGGGACATATGTTCTGACCTTTCTGAGACCTGGGGGGATTTAAATGCGGTGTCTCAGAAGATATGTTGTAAGAACAGCAATTTTTTTTTTTTAAACATTCATATTGTTCTTAACCTTACATCATGTTATGTTTTTTTTTTCCAACATTTAAACAGGTTACACAACGCTGATCTATCCAGGACGGCTTCAGGATGGACTATAAGAAGGAGGTTCAGTCCCGATTGGGTCCGGCGCACCCTCAGGGAGTACATATACAGCGGCCTTGGTTTACGACGACGCACAATGGCACAAAGAAGGTAAATTATATATATTTTTTAAAGAAATGTAAATGAAATGTAAAAAGAAATGTAATTTAAGGGACTGTCTGTAACAGCAGAGCGTTTGGCTACCCTGTTTTGGACAGCCAACTTATGGTGTAGCATCGGACATGGATGGTGTTTTTAAAGGTAAATTTTTATTTCATTTTTTTCATACAGAACTAAGAGCAGCGCTCTGGAGACTGAACAACCTCCTGATGCGGAAAATGAATGGATCGCCAACGCCAGACCTCCTGTCCCTCATGCATCTGCTCGGGAGAATCCGGGTCCCCTACCGGATCCCTCTGCTCAACAGAGGCTCTTAGGTTGACATCAAAATTTAAGAGCCCTGCTGAGCATGCAGAGATCCGGTGTGCCAAAGCAAAATGATTATGTGGCCCGTGTAGAGGTTGTTTCCAACACTGTAGAAGGTTTGGACGAACATCAGAAGGAGTTTAGTGCTGCCTTGATTCGCCGCTGGGAGGGAGCAGAGTCGGCGATCCAATGCAGCCCTAACTACCATTATGGGGTAAGCATAATCAATTTGGTGGACTCAATGACGCCCGAGCAGTTGCATGAGTTTAATATCATGCTTAGAGAATGTGTCACAGAAATTGGCCACGGCCCCCACAACCCCATCCCACACCAGTGACCATTACCGACAACCTTCCCATTCCCAGCCCCCGGGCATGTGTTCCCTTCTGTCTCTTATTCTACTTCTCCGTCCCACCATTTTCCCCACCACCTCTACACATGCTCGGGTACCCTCCTCCTCAGACCCTTATACAACCCACAATTTCAACCTGCATCCTTTCCTGTGGACTGTATTTTTAGCTCAGAGAATAAAGAGGACAGGGGGGCTACCATTGCCAACCTCAAACCACCTACCCGACAGTCCTACTCCACTAAAAAATTTATTTTTTTGTATAGTATGTATATATATATATATTTTTTTTTTATGGATATATTGTAATTTATAAAAAAATTAAAAAATGTATAGTTAACTTCGATGTATTTGTGTTTTCATTGGCCGGTACAGGGTAACAGTAACCTTTGGCACTACCGCTGTGGTGACATTACAACTACCATAGGGTCACTACTGTACGTTTATTGAAAAGCCCTTGGTATTTTTTTTTTCCCTAAACGACATTATTGCCAAAGGTGAACCATGAACAATACCATCAGTAATGAGCGATCTGTTGGCTCTTTATTGATCGCAGACCCTATGATTGGCACATGAACAGCAAAGGCTTGTTCGTTGTTCAATCTTGCCCCTTTTCATTTGAGCCCTTGTGGGAGTCACGGTCCATCAGCATCATCAGGAATTCATTAATAAATTGTAATTTAACAGTTTGATTAATGATTTCCCTATGACGCTATGACATAACTAGTGTGATTACCACAATGGACACACAAGGGACTAACTGCTGTAAAAGGGGTATCCCAATCAATGGTGGCATATTGCTTGAATATGCAACCATTGTCTGATAGGTGTGGGTACCACCGATGGGACACGCACCTATATTGAGAACGGAGCAGGTAGCGCTGTGGCTGGAGGACACCAGATTTAATGGGGTCCGTCGACCACTGTTTGCTAATCCACAACTCTCACATAGAGAAGAGTGGAGGACGGCAGAGCATGCGCATTGCGCCATACTCCAATTTCGGGGACCAGTTCTCAATATAGGTGCGGGGAACAGCAGCTATAAGACAATGGGGGCATATCCAAGCGATATGCCCCTATTGTCTGAGATGAGAAAACTCATTTTAAGGCCTCTTTCACACGACTGTATTCCCTACAAGAGGGCCATATGTCCCGCACTGGCATTGATCGTGCCAACAGGAGTACACACAATCCTAGATTACACTGATGCTGCGCAAGTCGAGCTTCAGGTGGGACTATTGTTTAGCACAAATAGAGAATAGATCATATGAATGCGGGACAATAGCCCATTGTGAGGCACAACATGAACAACATCAAGATGCCATGTGCTCCTGTACGCACGATCAATATCGCCCGTTAACTATCACTATACATGTTTTAGTGCATATAGTCGTGTACAAGAGTCCAAAAGGTGAGATACAGTCACGGTGTAAGCGGTGTGTAGGTGATACGGTCACAGTGTAAGCGGTGTGTAGGAGATACGGTCACAGTGTAAGCGGTGTGTAGGAGATACGGTCACAGTGTAAGCAGTGTGTAGGAGATACGGTCACAGTGTAAGCGGTGTGTAGGAGATACGGTCACGGTATAAGCAGTGTGTAGGAGATACGGTCGTTTAATTCTCCATTGTCACAGTATTTATAGTTACCTAATCAGTATTAGTTACAGTCACTCACATTGGTTGAATTGGCACATGGATACACATGTGAGCAGTAACGCCACGTCAAGGCTTCAACCCTTGTTACTGACCAGTCACACACCATGCTTTTCATTCATACGCATTTGGTATTCCAGATGTTTTGGACTACACCTCCCATAATACTTTACCAGCATGATGGGAGATGTAATTCACAGCATGTGGACGGCCTATGGTTGCCGACCTCTGAACTCGCGGTGATCACAGTACACAGGAGCAGCTCGTCACCTGTCAGATGCCCCTTCAATGCTCCCGCCAGGGCGCAGGCCTCAAACATGGGCTTCTTCATTCCACTTCAGGTACTTCGTGTTCCATAGGAGAACATGCTGGTCAGAGATGTGACACCATTTTTTTTTATTAAAATGGTTAGAGCAAATGGCAGAACAGACGCAGTGCAGCAGACGGGGATTACAGAATCCAGTGAGAGACGGATCTGGTGGCAGGTGTGTCCTTCTGGATGGGGGCCGCTTCTCATCCTTCTCCAAGTGACGAGATGACTGCAGTTTCGTAGCAAAAAACATGCCATGGCATAGGAGATATAGGGAATTTTTATTTATTTTTTTGTTAAAATAGGGTTGTACACATCTAACACACAGGCCACAAATATAATACACTGCCCCCCCCCAAATATGCTGCACATACATCCCCCAATATACCGTACCACACAGACAGCCCCCCCCCCATATACTGCACAGACAGCCCCCCCCCCATATACTGCACAGACCTCCCTATATAATGAGCAGACACCCCCCCATATACTGCACAGACAGCCCCCCATATACTGCGCAGACAGCCCCCCATATACTGAGCAGACAGCCCCCCAATACACTGCGCAGACAGCCCCCCATATACTGCGCAGACAGCCCCCCCCATATACTGTGCAGACAGCCCCCCCATATACTGCGCAGACAGCCCCCCCATATACTGCGCAGACAGCCCCCCCATTTAATGCGCAGACAGCCCCCCATTTAATGCGCAGACAGCCCCCCCATTTAATGCGCAGACAGCCCCCCCATTTAATGTGCAGACAGCCCCCCCATTTAATGTGCAGACAGCCCCCCAAATATACTGCGCAGGCAGCCCCCCAAATATACTGTGCAGACAGCCCCCCATATACTGCGCAGGCAGCCCCCCAAATATACTGTGCAGACAGCCCCCCATATACTGTGCAGGCAGCCCCCCAAATATACTGTGCAGACAGCCCCCCAAATATACTGTGCAGACAGACCCCCAAATATACTGTGCAGACAGACCCCCCCCCATATACTGTGCAGACAGACCCCCTATATAATAGAACCTATATATAGGAGGACAATCAGTCAAGAACCAATATGAGAATAGCTCCTGCAAAGGGTTAAAAGTGCTTTTGGCATGGATATTCATGCTTACCCTCGGCGCTTGCGCACTGGGACGTAATTTTCCCCTACCATCACATTGCGCAGGCGCGTATATCGGGTGGATTTTAATGAGTTAACTGCGCTTGCGCACTGACCCGTGATTTTTCCCTACCTTGGCTCCCAGACGCATGCGCAGGTTCCCGGCGTGCTGCTAAGTTCAGCCTTGAGCTTTTCACTAGAGTGTCCTTTTGGGCATGCGCAGATGGAGAAAAGTGAGACACGCCCCCCGACGTCATCGCTCATGCGACAGGAAGTCAGAGGGTAGGGAAATCTCACGAGGTAGGGTAGTATAACGCGTCACCCGTCACCAATCAGCTGACCTTACTACCGCCCCCCAAATATCGCGATAGGAGCCTGGGAGGATCACACCGCCATCTTTGATGAGGGCAGTCTGCCAGCAGGTGCAAACTACTGTAGATCTGAAGCGCAGCAGTCACCCCTAGCAACCTGCAGGTGGAGACTAGTGCAGGCAGGAGGCGGAGCAGTCACCCCTAGCAACCTGCAAGTGGAGACTAGTACAGGCAGGAGGCGGAGCAGTCACCCCTAGCAACCTGCAGGTGGCGACTAGTACAGTCAGGAGGTGGAGCAGTCACCCCTAGCAACCTGCAGGTGGAGACTAGTACAGGCAGGAGGCGGAGCAGTCACCCCTAGCAACCTGCAAGTGGAGACTAGTACAGGCAGGAGGCGGAGCAGTCACCCCTAGCAACCTGCAAGTGGAGACTAGTACAGGCAGGAGGCGGAGCAGTCACCCCTAGCAACCTGCAAGTGGAGACTAGTACAGGCAGGAGGCGGAGCAGTCACCCCTAGCAACCTGCAGGTGGCGACTAGTACAGTCAGGAGGTGGAGCAGTCACCCCTAGCAACCTGCAGGTGGAGACTAGTACAGGCAGGAGGCGGAGCAGTCACCCCTAGCAACCTGCAAGTGGAGAGTAGTACAGGCAGGAGGCGAAGCAGTCACCCCTAGCAACCTGCAGGTGACGACTAGTACAGGCAGGAGGCGGAGCAGTCACCGCTAGCAACCAGCAAGCAGATATTAGTACAGGCAGGGGGCGGAGCAGTCACCCCTAGCAACCTGCAAGTGGAGAGTAGTACAGGCAGGAGGCGAAGCAGTCACCCCTAGCAACCTGCAGGTGGAGACTAGTACAGGCAGGAGGCGGAGCAGTCACCCCTAGCAACCTGCAGGTGGCGACTAGTACAGTCAGGAGGCGGAGCAGTCACCCCTAGCAATCTGCAGGTGGAGACTAGTACAGGTAGGAGGCGGAGCAGTCACCCCTAGCAACCAACAGGTGGAGACTAGTACAGTCAGGAGGCGGAGCAGTCACCCGTAACAACCTGCAGGTGGAGACTAGTGCAGTCAGGAGGCGTAGCAGTCACCCCTAGCAATCTGCAGGTGGAGACTAGTACAGGCAGGAGGCGGAGCAGTCACCCCTAGCAACCTGCAAGTGGAGAGTAGTACAGGCAGGAGGCGGAGCAGTCACCGCTAGCAACCAGCAGGTGGAAACTATTACAGGCAGGGGGCGGAGCAGTCACCCCTAGCAACCAGCAAGCAGATATTAGTACAGGCAGGGGGCGGAGCAGTCACCCCTAGCAACCAGCAGGTGGAGACTAGTACAGGCAGGAAGCAGAGCAGTCACCCCTATCAACGAGTAGGCGGAGACTAGTGTAGGCAGGAGGTGGAGCTGTCACCCCTAGTAACCAGCAGGTGGAGACTAGTGCAGAAAGGAGGTGGAACAGTGACCCCTAGCAACCATCAGGCGGAGACTAGTGCAGAAAGGGGGCGGAGTTGTCACCCCTAGCAACCAGCAGGTGGAAACTATTACAGGCAGGAGGAGGAGCTTTCACCCCTAGCAACCAGTAGATGGAGACTAGTGCAGGCAGGAGGTGGAGCTGTCACCCCCAGCAACCATCAGGCGGAGACTAATGCAGAAAGGAGGCGGAGCTGTCACCCCTAGCAACCAGCAAGCAGAAATTAGTACAGGCAGGAGGCGGAGCAGTCATCCCTAGTAACCAGCAGACAGAGACTAGTGCAGGCAGGAGGCAGAGCTGTCACCCCTAGCAACCAGCAGGTTGAGACTAGTGCAGGCAGGAGGTGGAGCAGTCACCCCTAGCAACCTGCAATTGGAGACTAGTACAGGCAGGAGGCGGAGCAGTCACCCCAAGCAACCAGCAAGTGGAGACTAGTACAGGCAGGAGGCGGAGCAGTCACCCCTAGCAACCAGTAGGCGGAGACTAGTGTAGGCAGAAGGTGGAGCTGTCACCCCTAGTAACCAGCAGGCGGAGACTAGTGCAGGCAGGAGGCGGAGCAGTCACCCCTAGTAACCAGCAGGCGGAGACTAGTGTAGGCAGAAGGTGGAGCTGTCACCCCTAGTAACCAGCAGGCGGAGACTAGTACAGGCAGGAGGCGGAGCAGTCACCCCTAGCAACCAGTAGGCGGAGACTAGTGTAGGCAGAAGGTGGAGCTGTCACCCCTAGTAACCAGCAGGCGGAGACTAGTGCAGGCAGGAGGCGGAGCAGTCACACCTAGCAACCATCAGGTGGAGACTAGTGCAGAAAGGAGGCGGAGCAGTCACCCCTAGCAACCTGCAAGTGGAGACTAGTGCAGTCAGGAGGCGGAGCTGTCACACCTAGCAACCATAAGGTGGAGACTAGCGCAGAAAGCAGGCGGAGCAGTCACCCCTATCAACCAGCAGGTAGAGACTAGTGCAAAAAGCAGGCGGAGCAGTCACACCTAGCAACCAGCAGATGGAGACTAGTACAGAAAGGAGGCGGAGCAGTCACACCTAGCAACCAGCAGATGGAGACTAGTACAGAAAGGAGGCGGAGCAGTCACACCTAGCAACCAGCAGATGGAGACTAGTACAGAAAGGAGGCGGAGCAGTCACACCTAGCAACCAGCAGATGGAGACTAGTGCAGAAAAGAGGCGGAGCAGTCACACCTAGCAACCATCAGGCGGAGACTAGTGCAGAAAGAAGGCGGAGCTGTCACCCCTAGCAACCAGAAGGCAGAGACTAGTGTAGGCAGGAGGGGAAGCTGTCACCCCTAGCAACCAGCAGGCAGGAATAAAGCAGTGGTGCCGATGCCTGACCGCCTGTCGCTCTATTCCAATTGGGGGAACATGGAAGCCGCTGTTGCCTGTAGCAACCACTACATCGCCCGGCTGGTATCTCATCGACAAGGCCAGTATTTTAGTGGCCCTGCCGGTAATTTTGCTGGTATTTTCCTAAGGGCTCGTTCACATGAACGTATTTTGCATTCGCGTATTTCGCGTTCTGCATACGGTCCACATACGGAACCATTTATTTCGATGGGTCCGCATCCGTTGCTCCGTTCCGTGGCCCCGCAAAAATTATGAGTCCTGTCCTATTCTTGTCCGTTTTGCGGACAAGAATAGGTATTTCTATAATAGGCCTCATGTTCCTTTCCTCAAATTGCGGAAGGCACATGGGCGCCATCCGTGTTTTGCGGATCCGCGATTTGCGGACTGCAAAAAACGTCACGGTCGTGTGAACGAGCCCTAACAGGACTGCTACAATGTGCTCTTCCATGGCGGAGCGCTCATTAGTGCAGCCTGTACCTCCCCTCTCCTCCATTTGCTCGCGCTGCTGACTGGAGGCAGGTCCTGTCCTGAGCTTCCTGGGGGTGTTCACCGCAGCGTGAGCAAATGGAGGAGGGGAGTGAAGGGGGCACTAATGGGGGCATTGTTCTTACTGGGTGCACTAATGGGGGCATTATTCTAACTGGGGGTCACTAATGGGGGCATTGTTCTAACTGGGGGTCACTAATGGGGGCATTGTTCTTACTGGGTGCACTAATGAGGGCATTATTCTAACTGGGGGTCACTAATGGGGGCATTAATATTACTGGGGGCACTAATGGGGGCATTGTTCTTACTGGGGGCACTAATGGGGGCATTGTTCTAACTGGGGGCACTAATGGGGGCATTGTTCTAACTGGGGGCACTAATGGGGGCATTGTTCTAACTGGGGGCACTAATGGGGGCATTAATATTACTGGGGGCACTAATGCGGGCATTAATATTACTGTGGGCACTAATGCGGGCATTAATATTACTGGGGGCACTAATGCGGGCATTAATATTACTGGGGGCACTAATGGGGGCATTGTTCTAACTGGGGGTCACTAATGGGGGCATTGTTCTTACTGGGTGCACTAATGAGGGCATTATTCTAACTGGGGGTCACTAATGGGGGCATTGTTCTTACTGGGTGCACTAATGAGGGCATTATTCTAACTGGGGGTACTAATGGGGGCATTATTCTAACTGGGGGTCACTAATGGGGGCATTTATGCCGAGGTGGACTGATGGGGGCATTACTCTTACTGGGGGGACTAATGGGGGCATTATTCTAACTGGGGGGACTAATGTGGGCATTATTCTAACTGGCGGGCACTAATGGGGGCATTAATCTAACTGGGGGGCACTAATAAAGAGCATTATTCTAACTGGGGGCACTAATGGGGGCATTATTCTAATTTGGGGGCACTAATAGGGGGGCATTATTCTAAGTAGGGGCACTAATGGGGGCATAATTCTAACTGGGGGCCACTAATAGGGGGCATTATTCTAACTGGGGGCACTAATGGTGGGCATTATTCTAACTGGGGGCATTATTCTAACTTGGGGCACTAATGGGGGGCATTATTGTAACTGGAGGCATTATTCTAACTGGGGGGCATTAATAGGGGGCATTATTCTAACTGGGGGCACTAATGGTGGGCATTATTCTAACTGGGGGCATTATTCTAACTGGGGGCACTAATGGGGGGCATTATTCTAACTGGGGGCATTATTCTAACTGGGGGGCACTAATAGGGGGGCATTATTCTAACTAGGGGCACTAATGGGGGCATAATTCTAACTGGGGCCACTAATAGGGGGCATTATTCTAACTGGGGGCACTAATGGTGGGCATTATTCTAACTGGGGGCATTATTCTAACTGGGGGCACTAATGGGGGGCATTATTCTAACTGGAGGCATTATTCTAACTGGGGGGCATTAATAGGGGGCATTATTCTAACTGGGGGCACTAATGGTGGGCATTATTCTAACTGGGGGCCACTAATAGGGGGCATTATTCTAACTGGGGGCACTAATGGTGGGCATTATTCTAACTGGGGGCATTATTCTAACTGGGGGCACTAATGGGGGGCATTATTCTAACTGGGGGCATTATTCTAACTTGGGGGCACTAATAGGGGGGCATTATTCTAAGTAGGGGCACTAATGGGGGCATAATTCTAGCTGGGGGCTACTAATAGGGGGCTTTATTCTAACTGGGGGCACTAATGGTGGGCATTATTCTAACTGGGGGCACTAATGGGGGGCATTATTCTAACTGGGGGGCATTAATAGGGGGCATTATTCTAACTGGGGGCACTAATGGTGGGCATTATTCTAACTGGGGGCATTATTCTAACTGGGGGCACTAATGGGGGGCATTATTCTAATTGGGGGCATTAATTCTGGTGTGTGCTAATGGGGGCATTAATATTATTGGGAGCCAAAGTATGATAGCGACTTAAAGGGGTCCTCTCACTTCAGTAAGTGGCATTTATCATGTAGAGAAAGTTACTACAAGCCACTGCCTAATGTATTGTGATTCTCCATGTTGCTTCCTTTGCTGGCTGGATTTATTTTCCCATCACATTATACACTGCTCGTTTCCATGGTTACGACCACCCTGCAATCCAGCAGGGGTGGTCGTGCTTGCACATTATAGGATAAAGCACCAGCGCTCCCATGGTCCTGGCCACCAGAGAAGCTGACAATTTTTCCTATAATGTGCACGCACGACCACCACTGATGGATTGCAGGGTGGTCGTAACCATGGAAACGAGCAGAGTATAATGTGATGGGAAAATAAATCCAGCCAGCAAAGGAGGTAACATGGAGAATCACAATACATTAGGAAGTGTCTTATACTAAGGCCTCTTTCAGACAGGCGTTGCGGGAAAGGGTGCGTTGCGGGAACATGCACGATTTTTCAGCGCGAGTGCAAAACATTGTAATGCGTTTTGCACTCGCGTGAGAAAAATCGGCATGTTTGGTACCCAAACCCGAACTTCTTCACAGAAGTTCGGGCTTGGGATCGGTGTTCTGTAGATTGTATTATTTTCCCTTATAACATGGTTATAAGGGGAAATAATAGCATTCTGAATACAGAATGCATAGTAAGATAACGCTGGAAGGGGTTAAAAAAATATAAATAATAATTTAACTCACCTTAGTCCACTTGTCCGCGCAGCCGGCATCTCCTTCTGTCTCTTTCTTTGCTTAGTGCAGGAAAAGGACCTGTGGTGACGTCACTCCGGTCATCACATGGTCCATCACATGATCTTTTACCATGGTGATGGATCATGTGATGGACCATGTGATGACCGGAGTGATGTCACCACAGGTCCTGTTCCTGCACACAGCACAGAAGAGATGCCGGCTGCGCGATCAAGTGGATTAAGGTGAGTTAAATTATTTATTTATTTATTTTTAACCCCTCTAGCGCTGGTTTACTATGCATTGTGTATTCAGAATGCTATTATTTTCCCTTATAACCATGTTATAAGGGAAAATAATAATGATCGGGTCTCCATCCCGATCGTCTCCTAGCAACCGTGCGTGAAAATCGCACCGCATCCGCACTTGCTTGCGATTTTCACGCAACCCCATTCATTTCTATGGGGCCTGCGTTGCGTGAAAAACGCACAAAATAGAGCAAGCTGCGATTTCTTTGTTGGGAAAGGTGGCAACCCTATACATCACCTGCAGCATGGCAGTACACTACAGCTGCAGTACCGACCGATTGCAACCAATGAATAGATTTTCTTGCTATTTACTATCAGGCATCAGTCTACTGAACAGAGGAACAAAGTACGCATGCGCGTCCACATCTGTCAGCCCGACGACCACGACCTTTCAAGTCGCATGCGCGTTTTTCTACAAATGGCCGCCGCGATCACTTTGTCTCGCAACGCGCCTGCGCAGAGTAACTCGATCGCTGATTGGGCATGTCCCCTGGCGCAGGCGCGGAGGCCTCGTTTCTCGTTTCTGGCGCTGCGATTGGAGGGCGTTCTGCGCATGCGCGTACCGTTCTGCCCGGCTTGGGAGCCTTCGCGCCATTCGGAGGAGTGTGGGGTGGCTGGTCACGTGGTGCAGGTGGTGGGGGAGGAGAGAGACCCCAGGTTACCTCAGAGACGGGGGAGAACTGTCACCAGCGACACCCGGGATTGAGTCTCCACCCTGAGCTCGTCGCCACCGCCACCATCATCATACAGCCCGGGCCTCCGAGCCGCAGCCGCCGACGCTGCCGTCATGAAGGGGTGAGCTGTCATACGGCGGTGCCTGTCCCTGTGTGTGCCTCTCATGGGCTCCTCCGTGTATCCTCCGTATATCCAGCTGTGTCAGTCTGGGCCCACCCTTGCCCTGCCTGTGGGCTGGTTTTGGGGGGCTCCCTTGCCTATAGGGGGCTCTGTAGTGCCTGTCTTTGCCCTGTTTAGCTGCTGCCTGATACAAGTTAACCCTTTATTGAGCTGTGGGGGCTCCAGGGGCCTCCTCAGGGTCAGAAGGGCCCCTCTGCCCTGTATGTGGTGGGATCTGGGTCCCAGGTAACTTCCTAGGTTTTTCTTTGGCCATCTGATAATCCAGCACACACCTGGGCCCGTAACTGCCGGATCATCAGATTTCGGTCGCGTTCGTCAGTGTGCGCGCAGGGACGAGCTGGATCGCCGTCTTTTCCCAGTGTCCGTAAGCAGCCGGCGAGCGCGTACGGGGTGAACTTTCCTGCCGAGTGTGTGGAGCTGATTAACCCATCGTTACACACGGGGATCCAGCTGAACCTGCTGCTTCTGGGGGGGAGGGGAGGGAGGTGCAGCTGCTGGATGTGTCACGAAAGCTAATTTTGGGACGGTCTCTAAGGCCAGCCAAAACTGCGCCGAACCAGGACTGTGTGAACAGGGCCGTGCGCTCAGTGGCCGCATTGATCTCCAGACCTGGGGGTCCCACGGCCCCCGCTGGGGACTGACTGCTCACGTCTGCAGCCGCCTTTCCATTTACTGCTCATTCCCTTTTTTTTATAGACGCGACAGACACAGACGATGCCCACTGACTTATGGGGCTGGTATCCGTCGTGGCGTCCATCTTTTTACTGCACGTAACTCCCTGCCGCGTTTTCTTCTGATGTCTGTGGCCTCTCTGGATTAGGCCTCCTATCAGTTTTGCGGTCTGCATATCGTGTATCTGGCTAATACGCATACGGTCCTGCAGTTTTCGCAAGACCCACTGAAAAAAAAACAACGTATTCTCATCCCTAAAACGGTCAAGAATATGACAGCTTCTATAACTTACTGCACGGTTGGTGTTTTTTTTTTTTTTTTTTTTTTTTTTTTTTTTTTTTGGGTCCATGTGTCACCCGTAAAAAATTTTTTTTACAGATTGCAGTGGGTTTGCCGCATGTCACATCGGAACGGCCGAAATTCCAGAACGTGCTGCGGATTTATTATCTCTGCCTTATGTCACGTTAGCTGCAGGTTTTCTCGTAGAAAATGTCCGAAGCGCACGAATGAGATTTGCAAAAGCTGCGTTCAATTTGCTGCTACTTTGATTTTCCGCTCGCAGTCCTGCGGAAAATCTGCAGCGTTTTCACCCCGTGTGCTTTACTCAAAGGGGTTGTCTCATCTTGCACATGGATGACCTATCGTTAGGATACGCCGCAATGTCAGATAGAGGTGAGTCCCGCACCTTTCTCCAGTCCAGGACCCCTCACGTGAGTGGAGAGCAGCCCCCCTGCATTCATTGCCGTGGGACTGCCAAAAATAGCCGAGCCCGGCCCACCCCATAGTAGTGAGCAGAGTGGTGGCCGCGCTTGTTCAGCTATTTTCAGAGCTCCCCGAGAAATGAATGGAGAGCACGCTGCACATGCGCTTTCCGCTCTCCTTCACTTTCGGGGGCCCCTTCTGGATACAGGTGCGGGTCTCAGAGGTCGGACTTTGCTTGCATAGCCTAGTGATATGCCCTTAAAGTCCCATGACGTTAAAGGGATAACACCGCCCCTTTAAGTGATGGCAGCTGATTGGGGAAGCTGTTCTCTCACTGCAGGCTGATAAGGCTACGTTCACACTCGCGGCAGAGGATTCCGGCGATGGAACTGCCTGCCGGATCCGGCAATCAGGACGCATTTGTAAGACGGATCTGGATGCGGATTCGTCTCACAAATGCATTGCAATGCCGGATCTGTCTTTCCAGTTGTCATCCGGAAAAGCGGATCTGGTATTTATTATTTTTTTTCTCATTTTTAAAGGTCTGCGCAGACTGCAAAACCGGATCCGTTTTGCTGGAACACTTGGGGAAGTAGAAATTAATGCCTTATCCGGCAAGTGTTCCGGATTTTTGGCCGGAGATAAAACTGCAGCATGCTGCGGTATTTTCTCCGTCCAAAAAACGTAAGAGGGACTGAACTGATGCATTCTGAACGGATTGCTCTCCAGTCAGAATGCATTAGGATAAAACTGATCAGTTTTTTTTCCGGTATTGAGCCCCTAGGACGGAACTCAATACAAGAAAAGAAAAACGCTAGTGTGAAAGGACCCTAACACAAGGATGTGAGTGACCCTTCTGCTCCCCTGTATCTCGCGCCCCCTGAGAAGTTAACCCTCTCCCTGCTGTCCCCCGTCGTGTACCTTGTGCAGAAAGTGGTCTTACTTCTTTCTTGCCTGATCCGATCTGGTTCTGTGTTTTTTGCTGCTTGTCTCCGTCTATGGCAGCGGTAGGCAACCTCTGGCACTCCAGCTGTTGTGAAACTACAACTCCCATCATGCATACTTGCTCTTCTAAGAATTCACATAGAAATGAATGGAGCATGCTGGGAATTGTAGTTTCACAACAGCTGGAGTGCTGAAGGTTGCTGATCCCTGGTCTATGGAGTCAGAATAGTGCACCCCTAGTATTGCTCAGAGCAGCGTCCTCTCCCTCCCCTTCAGCACCCAGTAAGCAGTGGGTGTCTCCACCAGCTTACTGACTGTTTCCAATTAAAAAAACAGGAAAAAAAAGTGGATGCAGCCCCAAAATCAACCCGACATAGAGACTCAGTTCCTTTTGCCTTTTGTGCGCGACTCCATTGCCGGGCAGTGCTACACCCGCTTGTGTCAGTGAGACCTGTGACACACCGACGTCGTCTCCACAAGCGCTGGCGTCTATTAACAATTTAACAAGGAAATGTGATCCGAGCGCGTCAGTCACTGCCCGGGTAAACTAGGAGTGGTTGTACTTGTACGTTGGGGAAGTAATAGTTCAGGATGAGTCAGTCACAATGTATGAGAAGTCGCCCGCATGTACCGTCTACCAGAAAGGCGGCCTTCATGTACGCAGGAGCTGAACGCGGCCGTCTGAGGGATTTTCTTTTCTCCAGGGTGAGCTGTAGTTTTTTTATCCATTTATTAGTAGGCGAGATTACCAAAAACAGCAGTTTTGGCATTATGCAATTTCTTACCGTGTTAGAGGGGTTTGCTGAGACTTTAATATTGATGACCTATACTGAGGATAGGTCGTCAGTATCTGATGGGTGGGGGTCCGACACCCAGGACCCCCGCCCATCAGCTGTTTCGAGAAGGCAGTGATGCTCACAGTAGTGCCGCGGCCTTCTCTCTGCTTTCCCTAGGCCCGGTGACGTCGCGTTCGTCGGTCATGTGGCCTAGGAGCAGCTCAAACTCATAGATGTGAATGGCGCAGAGCGTAATACCAAGCACTGCCACTATACGATGCATGGTGCTGTAGGGGGGCTGGTGAGCGCTGATCGGCGGGGGTCCCTGGGGTGTTGGACCCCCACCAATCATACTGATGACCTATTCTTAGTATACATCATCAGTATTAAACTCCTGGAAAACCCTTTTAACTGTACGCTTGTGCGATGCTCTGCAGTACTTCAGTATTGCAGTATATTGTGCCTGTGGTGTCATCCTGTTACACCCTGCTTTTGGCAGGGTATAATGGGCATACTAAGAAGTGTCGTTGGGGGGGAGCTCCCGCTTTCTAACTGCTCAGATGCTGCGGTTGCTATTGACTGTGGCGTCTGATGGGCTGAAAGGGTTGTTTACCCCACAACTTGGTTAGATCCACGGTGGTGATCATACTTACTTGATCCCCGCTGGGTTTCGACTCCATTGATGTCCCGCTTCTCATGACCAGATGTTGATGTGGGGAGACTCGGGGATCAGGTAAGTATGATGGGTTATCTCTGAACCCGGACCAGCTGTACCCCGCAACCTATAGGAATCCTATGGAATACAGACTGATACTCGTTTACTTCTCGCTGTACAAAGTCTCTCTTGTGGAGTAGGATCCTTGCATTCTCTGATTTTGGGGGGATAGTGGGTGATACTTCCCTTTCACATTGCTGCCATCCTTGTCAGATAGCCGCGGACCCCAGACAGTCTATTTAACAGAACCCCCCCAATTGACCAAAGGAGAGCTGCTCAGGCGCAGCCACCCTCCGTTCACTGCTAAGGGACCTGTGAATATAGCTGAGCGTGCTCACTCGGCTATTTTAGGAATGGAGAGCTTGCGGTGCATGCGTGGTGTGCTCTCCTTCGCTCTTGGGGCCCCGTTCTGTAGATAGGTGCAGGTCCCACCTATTTGACATTGATGGGCTATCCTAGCCAACCCCCTTTAGATGGTTATGTGCCCCCCTCCTCGCTGAGGCTCCGTGAGAAGCGCTCGGCTGCTCTTCAGCCTCTTGCGTCCCATAAACTGGGAAAGGAATTGGAATTGCAGACTGAATTTGAGCGTCTCTTGCGGCCAAGTCGTCTACCTTTCCCTCTAAGTATGCGCTGTGACTTGGCAGCTTCTTATAGAAAGTCCTCCACATCTGCTCTGCTATCGTAGCTAGAGATTGTAGAGCCGCGCAGCGTTACTAAAAGGGTTATCGCTCTTCGAGCGCCGATGACTATTGTGTGTTCTTACTATTGAACCTCCTATATACTGAATTAAAGGGCCAGCGCCATCACATGACATGTATTCAACATAGCAGCAACTTTTCAGTTCTTCGCAGTATTTAATATCTCTGCTTGCTCTAAGTAGATAGACACTATGGGACGGTTTCATTGATTGTGTCCAACCATGCGCCAAAGTTATCACAGTGACTGGCATGGCTTCGTCCGTGTAAGTCTAAACTATTAAAATACCCCGATCTAGGTGCTGTATTGTGTACGTTTGCTTTTTTTTTTTTTTTTTAAAGGGGAATCGGTGGAGGTTTCTGTGCTAATCTGTTTCCTGGCAGAATTATAATGTACATTCATTGACCCAGGAAGGAGATGATGGGACGAAGCTTTCTCTGTGGACTGTGATGATCAATGTAAAGGCCGCTTTACACGGGCAGGTTCTTGGCCGGGTAATCTCTAACAAGCGTTTGTAGGAATGCTCGTTAACGATTATCTGGCGGTGTAAAGGTGCTGCCGATTTACCGAAAAAGAGCTAAACAGTCATTCGTTGGGTAATCGCATCTTTATACTGTGGAGGAGATCGCTGCATGTAAATGTGTCTCCACTGAAAGAAAACGCTTCTTAGGGTACTTTCACACTTTTTGGCAGGACGGATCCGACAGGCTGTTCACCATGTCGGATCCGTCCTGCAGCTATTTCGCCGTGCCCACCGACCGCCGCTCCGTCCCCATTGACTACAATGGGGGCGGAGCTCCGGCGCTGCACGGAGAAAGGCCGCCGGACTAAAATTACTGCATGTCAGGCTTTTTAGTCCGGCGGCTTTCTCCGTGCACCGCCGGAGCTCCGCCCCTGTCCCCATTGTAGTCAATGGGGACGGAGCGGCGGTCCGTGGGCACGGCGAAATAGCCGCAGGACGGATCCGACATGGTGAACAGCCTGTCGGATCCGTCCTGCCGCTAGTGTGAAACTAGCCTTACCCGACAATTGCCTGCTAAATTGTCCCATGTGAAGGGGCCCCAAGTGATTACAATATTAGAGGAAAAAAGTGTAGAATTAAAAGAAGGCTCTAGGACCCTTTTGGGTGCCTCTAGCCTGGGGGGGGCGAGGTGCGGCCTCTAGCCTGGGTACGGGGGGGGGGGGGGGGCGAGGTGCGGCCTCTAGCCTGGGTACGGGGGGGGCGAGGTGCGGCCTCTAGCCTGGGTACGGGGGGGGCGAGGTGCGGCCTCTAGCCTGGGTACGGGGGGGGGCGAGGTGCAGCCTCTAGCCTGGGTACGGGGGGGGCGGGGTGCGGCCTCTAGCCTGGGTACGGGGGGGGGGGGCGAGGTGCGGCCTCTAGCCTGGGTACGGGGGGGGGGGGGCGCGAGGTGCGGCCTCTAGCCTGGGTACGGGGGGGGGCGCGAGGTGCGGCCTCTAGCCTGGGTACCGGGGGGGGGGGGGGGGGGCGAGGTGCGGCCTCTAGCCTGGGTACAGGGGGGGGGCGAGGTCCGGCCTCTAGCCTGGGTACGGGGGGGGGGGCAAGGTGCGGCCTCTAGCCTGGGTGAGGGGGAAGGGATCCGGCCTCTAGCCTTGGTACGAGATGAGATACAGTGGGACATGAAGGCATACAGGTTCCTTGTTCCAATCCATGGATTGCAGGATAAAACTTACCAGGAAAGATGAAAGGACCTTAACATGTAGAGCTTGGAAGAAAGACGAGACAGAGGGGAGATGAGAGAAACTGCTAAACACATAACGGGAATCAACAAGGTAAAAGAGGAGAGAAGATTTAAAAGAAAAACTGCTACAAGAGGACAGGGTTTTAAATTAGAGGGGCAAAGGTTTAAAAGTGATATCAGGAAGTATTACTTTACTGAGAGAGTAGTGGATGCATGGAATAGCCTTCCTGCAGAAGTGGTAGCTGCAAATACAGTGGAGGAGTTTAAGCATGCATGGGATAGGCATAAGGCTATCCTTCATATACGATAGGGCCAGGGGCTATCCATAGTATTTAGTATATTGGGCAGACTAGAAGGGCCAAATGGTTCTTATCTGCCGACACATTCTATGTTTCTATGTATCCTGCGTGCCGACGGATGGCACACCTTGGCCTGTAGATCCTGCTCACTTGTAGGTTGGTGAAGCTGACGTCCCAGCTGGTCCCATAATCTCTGCATTGCTGGTAAATCCCAGGACGTCCTGCACATATCGCTGAGCTGTTACTCTCCTCACTTCTAGGGGTGACAGACTGTGGTAGGTGATGGCTTCTGCTTTTTGGGAAATTAATGAACAGGACTGTAAACCCCCAAGAAAGTCGTGAAGTTTTGCGCAATTGTCATCACTTTGTGTATGGTTTACGACTTTTTCACTTTATGAAGGAATAGTTCTGATGCTCGCTTTCTTTCGGTTTGTGTAGTCGTGTGACGTCTTGTCTTTTGTGGGACATATTTTTCAGTAGAATCAACCATATTAATTACTTTTTTAAATCTTCTTTAATACCTCATTTACCTGGCAGTTTAATTAACGTGTTAACGTCATATACAGGCCGTTACGATTGTGGCAATGCCATCTGAGTAATTGGGGGGGGGGGGGGAAGTTTTTATTTTGTATTTTTTCCAAAATAGATATTTTCTTTCACTTTTACTGTGAAACTTTTTAAAATAAGCTTTATTAAAATGTCTGAGTAAGGCTAGTTTCACACTAGCGTTGTTTGAGTCCGGCAGGCAGTTCCGTTGTGGCAGGATGCAGATGGGGTGACAGAGCCCCATTCTCTGCCTAACCACCTAGATGCTGTAGTTGATATTGATTGTAGCATCTAAGGGGTTAAATAGCCAGGATTAGAGCTTTTCTGCAGTGGTCAGAGCTCATGCGATCACCATGTCATAACTATACATCAGATTGTGGCAATGTGGACGCACAGTAGGTGTTAAAGCATGTAAAGGGACATGCCGGAATAAGACATCTCCGCATCCGTGTAATGCTACCTGAACCGTGCTGCGGCTGCTGGGACCTTTGCATCTCTTTAGTCCCTGCGCTCTGCACAGTCCATGTGGTTGCAACTAAATTTAACAAGCGACGACGTCTGGAAATAGATTCTGGTCTTGGTGGAGCGATGGGCGCTGGGATCAGTTTCAGGGCTCCACATTCCTTCTGGGGACGGTCAGAGGCTATTTATAACAATGAGCAATGGAAGCGTCGCTGCGTTCTGGTGAGTGTGAAAGACGCCGTCTTACCGGCGCCGAGCGCGTCCTGGGCCGACGATGGCTTCCTCCTCGGAGCCTCATTGACTTGTGTACCCCGGGTCTGCGTGGCACGTGGCAGTACAGGGAATGCATGTCTCGATGTATGCCAAGTACCAGCCTGCGCGCCCCCAGACGTCAGTGTGGTGCTGAAGATTACGGGGCCGGCCGCCTCGCTGATCATGGAGGTCACGATCGCAAGAAAACAATTTTATATATATATATAATTTTTTTTTTTTTTAACTCTACCATATTTCTTTGAAAGGACCCTTTAGCTCTGTTCATCCTGCGCATTCTGGTTCATGGACGGGATAAGACTGGTACCGATGAAGGCACTGCGTAACTTTAGTCTTGTGTGCCATTCTGAGTGAAGCATAGACTTGTAATGGCAGCTATTAAAGGTGGTCAAAAAAGGGGTACATCGGGGGGGATCTCAATGATTATGTATTATGTTAACTCGTACATCAAGCTCTGTGTATGCTTCACCAGGATACGCCTGTTGGTGGCGCCACAGACTAACATCATGGTTATTGATATGTGAAAGCCTGAAACGCGTTGCTTTGAGATTTTCCTTCACATGTCTCATTAGTGGAGGTCCGGGTGTCATTAAAGGGGCGGTGTCCTTGCTCCTTTTTGCTTCTGCCTGCCTCATGGAGAGGTGGAGGCTGGTCATAGATTATGAGACTCGTCTATAGCTCGTGCATTTCAGCCTCTAGACTTCACAGGAGGTGTCAGCAGCCAGACTCCCGCCGATGAGAACTTGTGACCCGTCGGACATTTTCAATAGAGTTGCACTTTTTGCCACGCATTTCAAGATTTCCAATTTTCTCAAAAGGACAATTGCTGGCCACCTGCATTACATCAAGAAGGTGAATACTACTTTATGGTCCCCCTGCTATAAGTTATTTATACCAGGGGTCTCTGCAGTGGGGTACAGCCCACCCTGAACAGTCTAGGGTCAGCACTTGTAGAAATGGGGGTCATTTTAACGCCTGCCAGAGCAAAGGCCGTCCCGGGATGGAAGGAGGAATTGGAAATGTGTAATTCCTGCATGAACATAGAGCTTGAATTCTTGAATTTAATTTATTTTTGTTTTTTGCCGTTTACAGATTTTCTGTAGAAAATGATCGATTTTTGAAAAGACGCAGATCTCTTGAGAGCATGGACTGATTTTTAAGGATGTTTTGCTTTGTTCCAGTAGCCGGATCGAGTTGGGAGATGTGACTCCACATAACATAAAGCAACTGAAGCGGCTGAACCAAGTCATCTTCCCAGTGAGTTACAATGACAAGTTCTACAAAGACGTCTTGGAGGTCGGGGAGCTGGCAAAGCTTGGTAAGAGGATAGTAAAGGAGGGGAGATGTTGTGTTATGACACTTCCTAGCAAAATATCACAGGTGGAGAAAACACCTTTAAAGGGATTCTGTCACCTCCCCTAAGGCAAAAAACGATTTAAAACCAGCCATGCAGCACAGCTTACCTGGATTAGGCTGTGCTGTTCAATCTTGAAATCCGTCCAGCAGTTAGTTCAAAAAACGAGTTTGATCAATGAGGAAATGCGTCCTGAAGGTGCCCAGAGGGGCGTTTTTTTCTTCTGAGAGAGCCCAGTCCCGCCCCTTTTTCAGTGCCCAGCCCGCCTTCCTTTTACTTCCTAACTGCCGCCTCCAGCCTGCCACAGCCTCCCCTTCCTCTCCTCCCCCTCCCTCTTGCCGAACGAAGTCTCGCACAGGCGCAGTACCCACTGAGGGCTGCGCCTGTGCGATCATCAGGAGACTGAGGGCGGCAGCTTCATCTTCGTCACTGGGCATGCGCCGAGCCCAGTGACGTCCGATGCTCGCTCTTCCCTGCTGACTGAGGGAAGAGCGAGCATCGGACGTCACTGGGCTCGGCGCATGCCCAGTGACGAAGATGAAGCTGCCGCCCTCAGTCTCCTGATGATCGCACAGGCGCAGCCCTCAGTGGGTACTGCGCCTGTGCGAGACTTCGTTCGGCAAGAGGGAGGGGGAGGAGAGGAAGGGGAGGCTGTGGCAGGCTGGAGGCGGCAGTTAGGAAGTAAAAGGAAGGCGGGCTGGGCACTGAAAAAGGGGCGGGACTGGGCTCTCTCAGAAGAAAAAAACGCCCCTCTGGGCACCTTCAGGACGCATTTCCTCATTGATCAAACTCGTTTTTTGAACTAACTGCTGGACGGATTTCAAGATTGAACAGCACAGCCTAATCCAGGTAAGCTGTGCTGCATGGCTGGTTTTAAATCTTTTTTTGCCTTAGGGGAGGTGACAGAATCCCTTTAAGTATTGTCATTTGCCGCCTAACTCTACATTAAAGCCACCGGGCCGTCTAATGTAACCCCAATTGCAAAAATGTTGGGGCGCTGTGTAAAATGTAAGTAACAGAATTCAATGATTTTTAGGCGTCTATTTTAATCGTAGTTGGTGATAGAACATTTCAGATTTTGAAAGTGAGACATTTCACCATTTCATTAAAGTCCTTTAGATCTTGGGCCTGGGCCATGTCTCCCACTGTGGGGCCTCCCCTCTTCTTTTGCGTTAGTTCTGGGAGAGGACTGCTGCCCCGTCCTTGTCTGATTGAGGTTCCTCGCTGCTCCACAGTCTGGGGGCTGGAGTTTACTGTTGGTGAAAGGTCCAGATGCGGCAGTCGATTCAGCGCCCGGACTCTCCTTCTGCGAAGCCGTAGTCTTGTGATGGATGTGGTGTAGCATTGTCCTGCCGAAATATACAAGGCCTTCCCTGAATGAGACGTTGTCTGGATGGAGCAGGAGCAGATGATGTTCTACAACCTCTTAATTCTGCTAAATTAAAACGTACCACGCTATCTACCTGCACTCCGCTCACCGCCCCCCTCGGCACTGCTGACAGTGCTGTCCCTTTCCAATTGGTCGAGTTTCAGGCACACAGGGGTCAATGCAATGATTGCCAGTGCACACTGCGGATCTCCTCTGCGGATTCCCTTGTCCTGCACAGTCCGCTGGGTTAATCAAGGTAAGACAGGTCAGCACATAATAGCACAAATATTCGGAGTGTGCCCCGGCTGGTGGCATTTTCATATGGGAAATGAGGGGAGATATTCCGGTTCGCGGCTTGGGAAAAAAATAGAACATGTCCTATTCTTGTCCCGACAAGAATAGGCAGTTCTATGGGGGTGCCAGTCGGGTGTATTGCGGATCAGCAATACACTACGGACGTGTGAATTAGGGTTGTTGCGGGTATCGAAATTTCGATACCCGTTCAATACTTTTGTCCCGGTATCGATACGATACCGGGATTTCCATTTTTTTCGATACTGGGCTGCGCAGTCTAGTATATCTGAACATAAGTGCGCTGCTCTCAGCAGCACAGGGGAGAAGGAAGCAGTATCTCCCTCCCCCCTGTGCTGCCGCTGCCACCAATGAACAGAGAGAGGGGCGGGCGCACAGCGCCATCAATGATGCGACTTTTCCTACACAGAGCGGCGCCCAGCGATATCCCAGCACTTACCATTATTCCTGGGCGCCGCTCCGTTCGCCCACTGTGCCCCATTACTGTCTCCTCTCCTGCTCCATATGCTAATTATTATGGGAGCGATGGGGAGGAGACATCAGCTTTTCTAGTGGGTGTTCCTTCTCCCTGCGCTGCGATTGGACAGTGCTACAGCCAGGGAGAAGGAACACCCACTAGAGAAGCTGATGTCTCCTCCCCATTGCTCTGATAGTAATTAGCATATGGAGCAGGAGAGGAGGCAGTAATGGGGTACAGTGGGCGAACGGAGCGGCGCCCAGGAATAAGTGCTGGGACATATCTCTGGGCGCCGCTCTGTGCAGCCTAATACTTAGTCTGGACTCGTATAAAGAAGTATTTAACAGATAATACAGGAGGCGGGTGCCGGCAGCAGAATCGCATTGCCGGCACCCTGCCCCTGACAGGGCGCTGCGATCAGCGGCAGTTAACCCCTCAGGTGCGGCACCTGAGGGGTTAACTGCCGCTGATCTGCCAGTACCCACCTCCTGTATTAAGGGGTAATTATCATTGGTGGCACAGTGCGCCCCCTCCTAAAATCATTGGCACAGTGCCCCCTCCCCCCATTATTAAAATCATTGGTGGCAGTGGCCACAGGGTCCTCTCCCCTCCCCCTCATTGGTGGTGCAGTGGCAGCTTCTGATCGGAGCCCCAGCAGTGTAATCCTGGGTCTCCGATCCGTTACCATGGCAGCCAGGATGCTACTGAAGCCCTGGCTGCCATGGTAACATCCCTGATGCTGTGTGCACAGAGCAGCAGGGATAGTGTTAAGTCCTATTCACCCTGATGGAGATCTATCAGGGTGAATAGGGCAAGGGATGAAAGATCCCAGGTTCTGGCCCCAAAGGGGGAGAAATAGTTATTAAATAAAAAGTGGAAAAAAAAAAATTATATATTAAGTATGAATCACCCCTTTCCCAATTTCACATATAAAATGTATAAATAAACATATTACATATCGCCACGTCAGAAAAGTCCTATTAAAATATTTTAAAAAAAATCTATGCAGTGAACGCCGGAACAGAAAAAATAAAAACTGCGCGATTCGCCATTTTTTAAAATGCGGAGTGCATGTGGCTTTTTTAGTTAATTTTTTTTGCGTGGTATCGAGTATCGCAATACTTTTTTATGGTATTGAAACCGAATCAAAAATTTGGTATCGCAACAACTCTAGTGTGAATAACCCCAATATAAAATGATTTTTATTCAGAATTCACAGCAGCAGAAATCCGTCTCCACAATCTGTTTATATTGAAAATAATATTTGTACGAAAACATTTAATAAACCAACAGGAGATTCCCACAGATTTATATCAAAGACAGGTTATCCTCCACCACAGTGGCTGCAAACCAGACCTACAGGAAGAGTCACAGAAGAAACTGAACTAAGATGGACGGTTATTCCCAGAAAGCAAAAGGGTGTGACAGAAATCTACTTAACCCCTTAACGCAGAATGCCGCGCGTGTATGGCGGGGGACGCATTGCCAGAATGCATTCCGCCGTACATGTGGGATGATCGGGCAGGCACCGGAACGGTGCGCGTCCGATCACTTCAGGGGTCCGGCAGTCCCTGGTAGTCAGGTCCCTGCTGTATCCGCCGGCATTGCTGTTTACAGCAATGCCGGCGGATTAACCCCTTCTAGTCCGTGGACCGCGACATGGAAGTGATTTGCGGCGCTGCTGTGGCCGGGACCCTATGCGTGACAAGGCAGCCCGATGCCGTGCAGAGGCTGCCCAATGCCCTGCACGGCATCGGGAGCTGCCTTCTACGGGAGCCGAGGAGATCTAGCCTCAAGCCTGTCTCCTAGGCAACCTGTTAGTGTATGACTCAGTGTAATACACTAACAGGCAATGCATTACAATACAGATGTATTGTAATGCATTGCTGGGGGGATCAGACCCCCAAAAGTTGGAGTCCCAGAGTGGGACAGAAATAAAGTTTACAAAAAAGTGTTTTGAATAAAAAAAATTCATATGCACCCCAAAATAAATCAGTCATCTGATACTGAAAAAATGAGCTCCTACATAAGACATTCGCCCCCAAAAAAACTATGGCTTTCAGAATATGGAGACAATAAAAAATTATTTGGTATTGTCGCGTCCGTAACAACCTGCTCTATAAAAATACCACACGATCTAACCTTTCAGATGAATGTTGTAAATAACAAAAAATAAAAACAGTGGCAAAACAGCTATTTGTGACCTTGCTTCTCAAAAAGTGTAATATAGAGCAACCAAAAATCATATGTATCCTAAAATAGTACCAACAAAACTGCCGCCTTATCCTGTAGTTTTCAAAATGGGGTAACTTTTTTGGAGTTTCTACTCTAGAGGTGCATCAGGGGGTCTTCAAGTGTGACATGGCAGCTTAAAATTCCCAGTGAAATCTGCCCTCCAAAAACCATATGGTGTTCCTTTCCTTCTGTGCCCTGCCGTGTGCCCGTACAGCAGTTTACGACCACATATGGGGTCTTTATGTAAACTACAGAATGAGGGCCATAAATATTAAGTTTTGTTTGGCTGTTAACCCTTGCTTTGTTAGCGGAAGAAAATGATTAAAATGGAAAATCTGCCAAAAAAGTGAAATTCAGAAATGTCTTCATTTTCCATGAATTCTTGTGGAGCACCTAAAGGCTTTACAAAGTTTGTAAAATCAGTTTTGAATACCTTGAGGGGTGTAGTTTCTAAAATGGGGTCATTTTTGGGTGGTTTCTATTATGTAAGCCTCAAAGTGACTTCAGACCTCAACTGGTCCTTTTAAAAAGTGGGTTTTGGAAATTTTCGGGAAAATTTTCAAGATTTGCTTCTAAGCCTTCTAACATCCCCCAAAAAATAAAATGGCATTCACAAAATGATCCAAACATGAAGTAGACATATGGGGAATGTAAAGTAATAACTATTTTAGGAGGTATCACTATCTCTGTTTTAAAAGCAGAAAAATAGAAATTTGGAAAGTTGCTAATTTTTTCAAATTTTTCGTAAATTTTGTATTTTTTTTATAAATAAAAATGTCATTTTTGGACTCCATTTTACCACTGTCATGAAGTAAAATATGTGACGAGGAAACAATCTCAGAATGGCCTGGATAAGTAAAAGCGTTTTAACGTTATCACGACATAAAGTGCCACTGGTCAGATTTGCAAAAATCAGTCTGGTCCTTAAGGTTAAAAATGGCAGGGTCCTGAAGGGGTTAAAGAACAAAGTATCTGTAGGTGCAATAGGCAGGCAAAGTAGTATTGGAGAATACGAGGAGGAAAAGAATAAGGAGTGAACCAATTATTACACAATATAACAGGAATGTTTGAGGATAGTTAGGATATTTTAAAAGATAAAATACCGGTAATTGGAGAATATCTTCCAAACGACCCAAATTTGTGTCTAAGAAACCTAAAAATCTGGGGAACATGCTAACTGCGACAAATGCATTATCAACCCAGACAAGTATTTCCTGTAAAAAATGCACATTTTGCCAAAAATTTAAGCTAAACCGTAGTTTAAAATTAGCAGTATAGATGAAGAGCATTGACCCACAGAGTACGTGTCAGACAAAGGGGGTTATTAAATCTGTCCCTGCAATAAAATATACACTGAGAACAAAGCGGTCCCAATTCAAAAGATTTTAGGAGCATGTAGATAATAACGAAAGGGAATATGAAGGCCGCTATCCACAAAAAACATAAAGGTCATATGAAGCGTCCACAGTGCGTGAATTACAAAAAGTAAGGAAAAATGTGAGCGGATAATATATACATAGTGTCTACAGCAGAGGCAAAAGGGATTTTTAACCTGAATTTCTTGGCCCAATGGGATTGAATTATGAAGTGGAGCTACGTTTGCATTTGAATGAAAGAACGTCCATCTGAGATTTATTAAGAGGGTGCTCCTCACGGAACATTGCAACTATGATCGTCATGGAGTTTATATGAGAAGATTTGCGGTGTGCACTGGGAATCGCTGCATCGGCGAAATCAGGAACTGGTGTTCCCCGTGTGCTTGTGCCAACTGGAAAGTGACAATATTGTCAGCAGTGCTGAGGGGCGGTGAGTGGAGTGCAGGTAGGTAGTGCGGTATACACAGTGTTACTTTAGCAAAGTTGCATAATATACAGTAAGAGCGCTAGTGTGAAACATTCCAGTTGTGTTGGCTGCCCACGCCATAGGCACTAATGCAGCCTCATACCATCACAGACCCAGGCCTTTGAACTTTGCGCTGAATGCTGGATAGTCCTTCTCCTGTTGAGTCTGCAGCACACGGTGTCATTTCTAGAAGGAATTTCAAATTTTGATTAATCTGAGCACAGACCAGGTTTCCATTTCACCTCCGTCTATTTTAAATGAGCTTTGACCCAGAGAAGATGGCGGTGTTTCAGCATCGTGCTGACATATGGCTTCAACTTGTATGTGTGGATTCCACAGGGAACTGTCTGCCTGAGGGTGTGTAGATCGCGAGCCTCCAATATTGACCTCCCTTGTTCACATGGATTTCTCCAGATTCTCTGAATCTTTTGATATTATGAAGTTTGTAAATGGTGGTTTATTCTAAGTCTTTGCAATTTTACACAAACTTTTTTTCTGAAATTGTTGGCCAAATATTAGACGCAGTTTTTCACTATTTGGTGAGACTCTGCCCCTAACACGCTCTCTTTATACGCACTCGTATGACCTATTAGCAGATTGATCCTCCGGCTGTTTCCTATGAGTACCCCTTACCTTTCCAGCCTTTTGTTGCCCCCCCCCCCCTTTTTTTTTTTTTTTTTTTTTTTTTTTTTTAGATGCATTGACATCGAAATTTAAATTAGCAAATTTTTTTTCTTGAAATGGTAAAATGTCACCTGATCTGTGTTTTATCGTCTATTGTGGGGCTTTGAGCATTCACAATCATTGCATTCTGCTTTTACTTGCCGTCCTGACTTTTTTTATTTGGCTGTATATAGGGGGTCCTACCTCTGGTGACGGAAGGTAATATTCTTGTCTTTTCCTGCTACAGCCTATTTCAATGACATCGCAGTTGGAGCCGTGTGTTGTAGAGTCGACCACTCTCAGAATCAGAAGAGACTGTATATCATGACCCTCGGCTGCCTGGCACCATACCGCAGGCTAGGAATAGGTATGTATGGGGGCTCCTTCCAGTAACGTCGCCTCACACCTCTTAGGCTAGGTTCACCTCTCTGACTGAGGTTCCATTTGGGCAGGGGTTTCGCACTCCGCTGCTTATATGGGCCGTACTCGTATATCTTGCTGGGCTGAATTTATGTCCTATACAATTATATAAATGTGTGCAGTACTTCCAGCCCACACAGGACCCCCTCTCACATATATCACATGTACAGCGCATACGTGTCACGCTCACCGCTCCTGAGCACCAGCTGGCCACAAGAGCTCCCCTAGTGGTGAGAGCAATGGAATGAGACAAGTATCAGCACATTTCTGTAGAGTTTTATTCCATTTTCAAAAATAAATTTCACATGACGACTGAACACTTCTCCTTAAAGGGGTTGTCTTATCACACAGTGGGGGTGTATCGCTAGGATATGCCCCCATTGTCTTATAGGTGTGGGTCCCAACGCTGGGACCCCCACCTATATCGGGAACTGATCCCTGCAAGGTGGTAGCTGGAGACCTCACATGAGACCCCAAAAACTAATAGACCCCCAGACCAGACACTGAAATTAATGCAGACTGCAGATGAGTCCCCAAATCAGAAGCCAAGTTTTATATAGACCCCAGATCAGACAGCTGCTGCCCCTGAAACATGGGCCAGAGATGTGACCGTAGTCTTAGATATTGGATTAATCCTAATTAGTAGCAAATCCACTTGATTGCAGCCTTTTCTCCTGTGTGTGGTTGTGCTGATTCATCCCTTCCTGACGTTCTCCTGCACTAGTATATACAGTAATATATACAGTACCCACCCCAGCACTTACATAACCTGTTCAGGAGCATGTGCTGTACATGGTCCTGGTCTGTAATTGGAGGCCGTTCTTCATGTATGTCACACAATTTAGCCAGGGGCAGGGCGGCTTCCTGGGTCCTGAAGGGACATCAGAAACGGTTCATTACTGATTCTGTCTCTTGCAGCCGTATGTTGTAATAATGTAGACTGTATTTGGCCTAGCGGTCGTGTGATCGCTGGGCTGTAGCAAATCCAGGTCATCTGTCAGTGACTTGTCACCAAAGGAGGTGGGGGGGGGGGGGTTTCCCCACTGTGAATATATGGATCTGGTCAATAAGGCCAGACCCACTCGACCGAATGCAATGCGATAACCCTGCAGCGTGTCAGTGAGAAGTCCCGTTCTGAACTCTGACAGGATCGTACAGCATTGTACTGATTTATAATTCTGTGTAACCCTGAGAGTCCTGAAATCTGCTGGATTACACTGACGTAATACTGTGTAAGAGCTCAGGCACACGGCCGTTACTCAACCTTCCATGCATTGGGGACGGCAATTTGCTGTCACCAATGCACGGGCAACATCCGTGCGGATTCCGCAGACGAATCCAGACCCATTCAACTTGAATGGGTCTGTGATCCGTCCTTAGTGCAAAAAATAAATAAATAGAACATGTTCTATTTTATGCAGTGCGGATGCATGGAGAGGAAGCACTCCGTAGTACTTCCCGGCCCTCCCTTCCGCACCACACCTTTCCGATTGTGGGCCTCAATACGGGCACGGCTGGGCAACGGCTGTGTGCATGAGCCCTAACCCTGAGACTCCTGAAATCTGCTGAATTACACTGACATAATGCTGTCAATGTAATACATTTTCCCTTTCAGCCTCCATGACTGCATACCATGAGAGATGACCCGCGTCCATCTAGGTAGGGAAAGGAAGAATAAATTAGACCCTCCTCAGTGTCTTCCTGTCCCTTCCAGGTGGGAGACAAGCTATTCCTCATGGCAGTTGCTATGGGTCCGCGTCTGTGAAGGCAGACAGAGGCGGCTGTTTTTTTACCTTTATGCCTTGACCACATGAGGGAAGCAGGCAGCACCCATTCCCTAGTTGGGTTTCTGAGGTGCTGGGGAGTCTGCAGGTAGGGGACTGCTCCTTACCTCCCTTCTGCGCGTCGGGTGTGGAGGTCCATGTGCTGATCTAATGCACTTCCTTTTGAAGGCATGGGGTCCCTAAAAAGACCCCATGGATAAAAAAAAAAGTAGATTCCGGTCTGAAAAAAAACCTGGGAGTCTGCTGCTGCCCTTTTGAAGCCAAATCTGGCTGCCACATCAGTCGCCAGATCTCTTAAAATATGGTTACAACAGTTGGAATCCCTTATGAAAGAAGGACAACCCTTATAACTCGTTAAGACTCCTTCCCCCTCTTCCTAAAGGCAGTGGATTTCTTGTCGGATTCTACCACGGAGTCTGTAAGGATGACAGCAAGAACCATTGGGCTGGCGGTTGTGGCTAGAAGGGCTCTATGGTTAAAATCCCGGGCAAAGATGAAGCTATGTAGTCTTCCTTTTCACGGAAACCTAATGTTTGGTCAGGATTTGGAAAGTATTTTGGAAAAAGCTTTGGATGCAAAAAATATCCTTTCCCCCGGGAAAAACGAATAAAAGGAAGTTTCTCTTTCGGAAAGTTAAGAACACAGGTTCCTTCCAGTCCAAAAGATCGGACAGGGAGGGACAGTGGTCCAGGGGGAGAAGTCAGAAGATTGCTAGAGGGAGAAGCCCAAAAATTCTGAATCTTCCAAACAATGACGCCAGGCTTTAGGTGGGAGGAAGACTAAAATTCTTTGCAAAAGAATGGGAAGAAATTAGTGAAAATTCTAAATTTTATATCAGAAGGTTATGATATTCCTTTCAGTCTTCCTCCACACATAAATGTCTTCATAGTAACTCCAATTCAGAAAACTAGAGGAGGGTATCTTGAATCTGTTGGCTCAAAGGGCTATTATCGCGGTTCCAGCCCTTCAACAAAGAACAGGTTTTTAGTTAGTTTTTTTTTTACAAACAAAAACTGAAAATAATAAACCTGAAGAGCCTGAACAGATTCATAAAATACAAGAAATTCAAGATGTAATCTATAAAATCCACCATCAGTCTGCTAAAAGGAGGAGACTTTCTGGCTTCGATAGATTTAAGAGATGCATATTACCATATTCCGGTATGAGAGAGAGCTCAAATATTCCTTCGTATAGCAGTTTTTCTGGGGAAAAAAATCTACATTTTCAGTTCCAAGCCCTCCCCTTTGCGATCACCTCCGCTCTGAGGGTTTTTACAAAAGTAATGATAGAGATGGTGGCTCACCTGAGAAGACGGAACATCTTAATAATCCCCTACCTAGACTATTTTCTAATTATAGGAAATTCAAAAGAAGGTCTAGAAAACAATCTGTTCCAATCCTGTCAAACACTTTATCGAACAGGCTGGGTGATTAAACTGGGAAAAATCAAACCCCCTGTCCATCCCAAAGGTTAACCTTTTTAGGGGTTTGGTTAGATTCCACACATCAAAAAACCTTCCTTCCCGCTCAAAAAGTGGCAGGGGTAATAGAGAAAGTTTCAAGCTTCCGGGGGCATTCAGCTTGTACCACCAGGGAAGATATATGAAGCTGCTGGGCATGCTAACCTCATGTGTCCCAGTGGTAAAATGGGCCCAGTTCCATACTCGGGTTCTTCAGCAGTGGTTACGAGGGAACTGGAACAAATGTCAGGATTCGTTGGAGGAAACGATTCAAATTCCCTTTTCAGTAAATCAGACTCTGCAGTGGTGGCTAAATCCAGATCCTCTGCGGAGGGGTGTTCCCTGGAGTCCCAGGCACCTAGAGACTGTCACAACAGATGCAAGCCTTTGGGGATGGGAGCTCATTGCTCTCATCTCTCTTTCCAGGGACGATGGTCCGGAGATCAGGCGGCTCTATCCTGAAACCTGAGGGAATTATCTGCGGCCTGGGAAGCTCTACTATTTCAAAATATAGAAGGGAAAGACATTCAAGTAAGATCAGACCACACGACAGTAGTAGCCAATCTAAACCGTCAGGGGGGGACAAGAAGTGTAAGCCTAATTCTGATGGCAGAGATTCATCTGAAGTCCCTGTCTGCAGTACACCTAAAGGGATCCCTAAATATAAAAGCAGGGTATCTCTAAGGTCGATGGAATGGAGCCTAGAAGAACAGATTTTTCTCCAGATAGCAGACAAATGGGGCACTCCCCAGGTGGATCTGTTCTCTTCTGCAAAAAACACGAAGCTCTAAAAGTTATTTTCCCTAAACCCCTTCGACGGGAACATAGGGGTAGACGCGCTGTCCCAAAAATGGGACTTTCATCTGGCATATTCCTTTATGCTGATTTCCAGGGTTCTGAAAAAGATCCGTCAGGACAGAGCCCATGCTATCTTAATAGCGCCATTATGGCCGAAGAAATCGTGGTTCCCTCTTCTAAAGCTCCTTCCAGTTCACAGCCCATGGTTTCTTCCCTGGAGGCTGGATCCGTTGTCCCAGGGACCGGTTCTCCATCCCAGAGTACAAAAACTACATCTGGCTGCTTGGAACCTGAGAGGGTGACTTTGAGATCCAAGGGCTTGTCGGACGCTATAATTAATACCTTGGCGGCCAGCAGAAAGGACGTAACCTCAAAAATTTATTCTCAAGTTTGGAAGAGGTTCTGTGGCTGGTGTATTCTATCAAAAAATTCTTCACGGAAGTTTTCAATTCAGGCAGTATTGCGATTCTTGCATCGGGGATCGAGAAAGGGTTGCACCCAAATACCTTAAAGGGAACCTGTCACCGGGATTTTGTGTATAGAGCTGAGGACATGGGTTGCTAGGTAGCCGCTAGCACATCCGCAATACCCAGTCCCCATAGCTCTGTGTGCTTTTATTGTGTAAAAAAAAAAATATTTGATACATATGCAAATTAACCTGAGATGAGTCCTGTATGTGAGATGAGTCAGGGACAGGACTCATCTCAGGTTAATTTGCATATGTATTCAGTTTTTTTACACAATAAAAGCACACAGAGCTATGGGGACTGGGTATTGTAGATGTGCTAGCAACCATCTAGCAGCCCATGTCCCCAGCTCTATGCACAAAATCCTGGTGACAGGTTCCCTTTAAGAGTCCATATCTAGGCATTAAGCTCGATAAAAAGTTTGCGGGTCACCCGTGGGTCATCCGGTTTCTTAAGGGGACAGATTGAGGCCTTTCTTAACACCTAGGGTTTCTCCCTAGTCCTATCTGGTTTGACTGTAGCCCCCTTTGAACTCTGTTGGAAGCCTCTCCAAGATACATTTCAATGAAGACCCTATTTTTAGTCGCCATTACCGCGGCACACAGGATAGGCAAGATTCAGGCTCTAAAAATGATTGAACCATTTTTTGCGGTGTTTCGTGACAAAATAGTTTTCAGATTGGATGATGCCTTCCTACCCAAGGTCGCATCCAATTTCCACAGGCAGGAGGAAATTATAGTCCCCTCTTTCCGTCCAGATCCAAAATCAGAGGGGGGAGAAAGATTTCACAAGTTAGGCTCCATTGAGACGTCCGTAGTGCATTGCGGATCTGCAGTACACCCGGACGGCACCCCCTCTGCAATTGCGGGCAAGAATAGGACATGCTCTATTTTCTTGCGGAGCTGCGGACCGGAAGATCGAGGCCGCGCTCCGGAAATGCGGATGCGGAGAGCACGTAGTGTGCTCTCTGCATCTCTCCCGGCCCCATAGACAATGAGTGGGTCCGCACCCGTTCCGGATAATTGCGTAACTGATGTGGACCCATTCCACGGACGTCTGAATGGAGCCTTAGACGTGCGTAGGGCCATTTTGTTCTATCTAGAGGCCACTAAATCATCCAGAAAGTCAAATTATTTGTTTGTACTAAGGGGCTTATAAAGGTCATAAAGCTACAAAGAATTCCCTGTCAGGATGGATAAAAATGGCTTTATCTGAGACCTACAAATCGTTAGAAGTATCTCCACCAAAGACATTGACGGCCCACTCTACGAGATCTCTGTCAACATCCTAGGCTGAGAGAGCAAATGCATCTGTGACTAATACCGTACCCTGACTGACGTCGGACGTCAACACTTCGAGCTCACAAGATACGGTATGGTCACTGGTTACCAAGACGTGATGTTACGCCCTCCTGGAGGAAGTGGGTAAGGTCAGCTTGGTACAGTTTTCAGACTCCTGTCCACACGGGCACAGAGGAGGCAACAAGCTGAGGGAGCCTTTTCACTGCCCCAGTGAAACAGCGCGTTCTCAGCCCTGGTAATCTGACACCAGTTTGCTATAAGCCCGGTCCGCTAACGGAATTTATATAGGGTGAGAAACCAACCCGCAGTAGCGTATTACTAGGCCAAAACATGGACGTGGGGATTCGTGATCGAGATACAAGACAGCACAAGATGGGCTGGCAGTACATGAGCTACAAAACCGATTAGGGCTCATGGCTCCAGACCAGAATGTCGCAGGGAGATGGTTCTGGGACCAATGGATCCGCCTGAGTTCCGGCTGCCAATAGAGTCAAAGCATGGTACCATTATTTGGTTTCTGTGGGGAGATATACATATCTTCCCCCTCTGGCATCCCATCACCAAGCTATGACCACGTGCCTGTTCATCGTGGCCACAGGGATACAAATATGCATCTGGTTTACATCTGTGATGGACGGGCGATTATATAATTCCTTATAAATCGCCGGTTCTGTGATGTCTGATAATGTGCATTGAACTGGGGAATGGCCTAGACCCCCTGCAGGGAAGTTTGACCCGGTTCCATTAGCTGGGTTCCTGGCTGGCTGAATGGAGGTGAGAAATTGTAAACAATGTGGCCTGCTAGAGGCTCTCTGCCATCTGGCTGTCTTTGAAGCAGACCCCCCCCCCCCCCCCCCCCCATGGTCGAGTCCTCATGCGTTAACCAAACATTACAGGGTTGATACTAGGGCTGGAGCTGTCGGGAGCTGTCTTTGGGTAGAAAGAAAGGTCTTGCAGGCCATAGTCCCTCTATAAACGTTATAATCTGATATTTCTCACACTGTCAAGGAGGAGGATGAAAGGGAAAAACCATATTACTTACCACCCCCACCCCCTGCCCCCCCCCCTTCCATATAGGAGTAGGAAATAGTTGGTGTGAATGTATTGGGGATTGGGGGAAGACTCTAGGTCTAGACTGTCGGTTGAGAGACACTGAGGAGGAGCCGGAGGAGGGTCTGATTTATTCTTCCTGTCCCTACCTGGATGGTGACAGGTCATCTCTCATGGTATGCCGTCATGGAGGATTCATGAGAAAGAAATTACCGGTAAGTAATATGGTTTTCGGGACCCTAATGGTTACACACCATTATAAGTCAGTATAATGCTGTTTGATTGCACTCACTCGTGTCTCTAGCCTAAGAGCGTCAAGAGGCTCTGGTGAATGAGGCATCAGCCTATGTGGATGATGGGTGGAGTTCAGTTCTATGTCTTATTCAGTAAAGTCTTCTGCCTTCTCAGGAACAAAGATGCTGAACCACGTTTTAAACATCTGTGAAAAGGAAGGCTCCTTCGACAACATCTATCTGTAAGTGTAAGCTGCTTTGGGGTATTTTTTTTTTTTTTTCTTTTTTTCTTTTTTTTTTAAACTTCATCTGCTCCCTGGGCACTGTCAGCAGTTTTAAGGGAAGGCTGAACAGGCCCATAGACAATAGTTCTGCTGACAGTCATCAAGTCCTGACTCCCTGATAAATAGGCATATTCAGCTGAGCGTGCGAGTCTGACAGTCACTTATCTCTCACCCATTGAAATTAGACACTTGTTCTGCAGGTCTGAAGGGACATGAGAGCCGGTGAGTGCAGCTCTGAAGTATAATAATACAGCATGTAACTCAGGATAAGTAAAGTAATGTATGTACACAGTGACTGCACCAGCAGAATAGTGAGTGCAGCTCTGGAGTATAATACAGGATGTAACTAAATGATTTTCCTATTTCATGACGTAAAGTCATAGTTTTATTAAAGACACGGAGGCGAGTATTGCTTTCTCCTTCTTTACTGAACCACCAATAGCAGCAAAGAGAAAAAATTAACATAACAGGGAACCATAGCAACCAATGTCCCTCCCCTCTGGCCCCTATAATAGGCCGCTCCTCCTATGGCTCTTCCTCTTTCTTTGGGACCCTGGTGCCACATCCCGAACAATCCAACGAACTCTGAACTTCAACCGGAACGAAGAACTCCACACTGTACGAAGCAGGAACCAGCAGTCGCCAACCTGGTCAACCACCGAAGAACTTAAACTGGAACACGGTATACCATCCTTGAAGAAGCTTCAACCTGAAAGAGAGAACAGACCATGGGCCCAGGTGAAACTGGCATGTCAGGACAAGAGCATCGGACACCAACTGCTCAAACAGACCCGATAGGGGTTGAATGACCAACGGCAATAAAGTGCATTAAACAAACACTACAATGGCAATGAAATAACCAACAGAGCAATAAATACAATATCAATAATAAATAACAGGACAATAACGCCGTAAAGACAAACATAAGTGAGCCCTGAAAGAAAACAACCCACCAAAGACCCAAGGGAGGGAAAATAGGGTGGGCAATACTCGCCTCCGTGTCTTTAATAAAACTATGACTTTACGTCATGAAATAGGAAAATCATTTAGTTTTACATCAAGACACGGAGGCTCATATTGCAAGTTCAAAGCCTGTCAATAATTGAAGCAAACAAATTAGTTGGAGGACGGAAATAGAACTCCCTGAACGTGGTAACATTAGACCAGTCGGCCAGGCGCATCACGTCCTCCAATCTGGCCCCCGAAACCGCCAGAGCGGTGGCCGAGGCCCCCCGTGCGGAATGGGCTGTGAAGACCGAAGTGTCAACACCCGCCAACGACATAACCCATTTAAGCCAACGCGCTAACGTAGGGCTAGTCACCGGGCCAAACGGATGCCGAATGGAAACGAACAGCTGTGGTCTGGTCGGAGACCTGTGTGCCAGAGTCCTGGACTCGTACTCCCGAAGGCACGCCACGGGGCACAAGATCGGAGACGTAGGAAAACTAGGGTAGGAAACAAACCGGATGCTAGTCTTAGTGCGACGCGAGATGTTAAAGGTAACCCCCCTCCGGGGTAAACGAACGCGCGTCGTAGTCAAGGGCCCTCACATCCGACACTCTCTTACATGAAATGAGGCAAAACAGTGCCAACAATTTAGCAGACAATTGCCTAATGGATAAAGCAGAATTTTCGGGCCAAGAGGCCAAAAAGCCCAAAACCAGGGAGACATCCCAAGTAGTGGAAAAACGAGGCCGAGGGGGACGAGACAACCGAGCCCCCCGAAGGAGGCGAGACACGGAAGGATGTTGACCAGCCGCGACACCCGCGTAGCCCTCGTGGGTAGAAGAAATAGCGGACCTGAAAAGGTTAATGGTCCGATAAGCCTTCCCCGCCTCAAAGAGAGAGGTGAGGAAACGCAGCAGGTCAGCTACAGGTGCCGAAACGGGATCCAAGTCCCGTTCCACGCACCAATTAGCCCAAGTTCTCCAGGCTGCCCGGTAAGACTTTCGGGTGCCGGGAGCCCACGCGTTGTCCAATAGTCGTCGAGTCGCAGCCGAAATTCCCTCGAAAGATCCAGGTGTCCGGAGATCCGGCACGCCAGCAGCCGCAGGGATCCGTCGAGGAGGAGGGGATGAAGTAGACCCTGAGGGTTGCGTAGGAGATCCAACCGGTTCGGGAGAAGAAAAGGCACCTCCACCAGAATCTTCAACAATGAAGGGAACCAAACCTGGGATCCCCAGAACGGGACCACCAGAACCAGATCCGCCCGATGGCGGAGAACCTGCAGGAGAGTCCTCGGGATCATTGAGAACGGAGGAAACGCGTACAGGCGAGACACCGACCAGTCCTTGAGGAAAGCATCCACCGCTTCCGGGTCCGGACGCCAGCTGAAGAACCGGGTTAGCTGCCTGTTGAGCCGAGAGGCGAAGAGATCGACGAACATCGGACCCCACAAATCCGAAATCGCCGCAAACACCGGCGGATCCAACTGCCAATCGCTGCCGTCCGACAGGTAGCGAGAGTTCCAATCCGCCTGAATGTTGCTCATCCCCGGCAAATACTATCCTGCACCATGATATCCCTGGACAGGCAGAACGACCAAAAATCTTTGGCCAAACGCGCCAAAGTGGCCGAGCGAGTACCCCCCAGACGGTTGACATACCGGACCGCCGACACGTTGTCCATCCGCAGCCGGATACACGCGTTGGCGATCCCGTCGGAGAAACTCTTCACAGCGAAGGACCCCGCTAAGAGCTCCAACGCATTGATGTGCAGGAGGGATTCCTCCGCCGACCAGGGACCCCCAGTGGAGACCCCGTTGCAATGGGCCCCCCAGCCCTGGAGGCTCGCGTCCGATTCGATCGTCAACTCCGGCAGGGATCCAAAGATTGCTCTCCCGTTCCACGCTTCCAGGTTGGCTATCCACCAACACAGTTCCTCCCGGGCTTCCGAGTCCAGAACCACTGCGTCCGCAAAGGAGGCACCGGTCCGAAGATGGGCGATCTTCAGTCGCTGGAGCGCCTGGTAATGCAGCGGGGCTGGGAACACCGCCTGAATGGAAGAGGCCAACAGGCCGATAATGCGGGCCAGGTGACGTAACGAGAGATGGGGAGCGAGGAGAGCATGTCTCAACTCCTTGCGGATCGCCCGCAACTTCGCCGTCGGCAGGCTGAGAGACTCCGAGAGTGAATCCACCGTGAATCCTAGAAACTCCATCCTCTGTGCCGGAGTAAGGCAGGATTTCTCTCGGTTGAGGAGGAACCCGAGACCCGAAAGCAGATCCGCCGTCCAGCGTAGATGTTCCAGCAATCCCGCTCTGGACTCGTGCATCAGCAAGATGTCGTCCAGGTAGATGATGAGACGCACACCCCGGGTCCTCAACCATGACACGACCGGACGCAGCAACTTGGTGAAACACCAGGGAGCTGAAGACAGCCCGAACGGCAGACAGGTGAACCTCCAAACCTCTCCCTGCCACCGGAACTGAAGCAGGTCTCTGGAAAGGGCGGATACCGGGACCGTCAGGTACGCATCCTTCAGGTCCAGTTTCACCATCCAGTCCCCAGGGATTAACATGTCCCGAAGGAGATGGATCCCTTCTATCTTGAAATGACGGTAACGCACTACCGCATTCAAAGAGCGAAGGTTGATGACAGGTCTCATCTGCCCGTCTTTCTTCTGCACAAGAAAGATGTTGCTGATCACACCCACCGATGCCGGGGGCGCAGGCTCTATTGCCAACTTTCGCCAGAGGGACTGTAATTCCGCGTCCACCAACGCACGATCCGCGCGCGATAGGGGAATAAGCGGAGGGGAAGGAATCACATAGGGGGAGCCCGTGAGCTCTATGTGAAATCCCCTGACCGTGGCAAGCACCCATGGATCCGCGGTAATGAGGCTCCAAGCGTGGGAAAAAAGCTGGAGTCGGCCCCCTACACAAGGTACCAAAGAATCCCCCATCCGGGGGGCACTTACCCAAGGGTCTGCGGTGACTCGGGTTGCCCCGGAAGGAGCGAGAACGCCATTGCTGTCCCCTCGTGGTGAAGAACGGAGACGCGTTGCGTTGTTCCTGGAACTGAGGACGATGTCCACCGGAACCTCTGGTCGTTCCACGGGCCTGGAAATTTGCACGGCCGGACAGGCGGCCCCTACCACTGCCGGCCCGATGAGAGACCCGTCCCTGGAAGACCCTGCGCATAGAGGACTGGGCCTTGTCCAGCGCAGTAAAAGTGCCCACGAACCGGCTCATGTCCTTGATGAAGGACTCGCCAAAGAGGAGGCCCTGGGCATCCTTCCCTGCCTCAGTGAGCGCTAAATTGGCCAATTTGGGGTCAATCTTAAACAAGATCGCCTTACGTCTCTCAATCGCCATGGCGGTATTGGCGTTTCCGGTCAGGCATATGGCCCTCTGGGCCCAGCCCCTCAATTCTACCGGGTCAATCGGGGTACCCTCAATCCTGGCCGCTTCGGCCAACTCTAAGATCCTAGTCAAGGGACCAAACACATCAAGAATCTTATCCTGGCAGCTGCGTAGCGCTGAATCCAGGCCCTTTTTCGCGTTCCAACCTGTTTTGGACAAGAACTGCGACATCTTGGGGTCCACCAACGGGGTGTCACAGACCTTATTGGGGACCACTGGCCGGGGGCACTCGGCCCTAAGCTTATTGCGTGACTCGCGGCTGAGCGAGTGACGCACCCAGTGCTCCAAATAGGCCCCCACATGAGGGGAGGGAAGCCAATCCGCCGAGCGAGGGTGATGTAACGACTCGGGATCGAACATCGGTTCGCCCGAATCATCCAACACTGCCTCAGAACGGGCAGCGGTGGAATTCGTCGCCGCTTCCTTGGCAGAGGAGGCCGCCGCAGCGGAGGTAGATGGGCCCTGAACTGGGGGGGTGAGATCCTCCTCTGTGCCGTAATCAAAGTCTGCCATAGCCTCCTCGTCTGAAACTCTATCCGAGTCAGACAGGTCCGGTGATTGCGCTCTAGCGCGTTTCCATGTCCGCGCCCTTTCTGCCTGGCGGGAAGAGGCCCTTGTCCGTGAACTAAGCACGGGTTCCGGGGTGGCGAGATGCGCACCATTCAAAGTCCCCTGTAAAACAGGGGGATCAACAGAGGTAGGCTGCGGTACGGCAATGGGGTCTAGAGAGGGAGCACAAGTGGGACGTGCGGACAGGGCCTGGGCAATAGTCTGTGACAACACTGACGACATGGAGCCCATGGCCACCATAATTGCGTCAGACACTGAGCGCTGCAGAGCCAGCGCATGCGCATCAGTATCAGTGGGGCTAAGTCCCTCAGGAGAGGAGGGGGGGCGACTGGAAGTAGGAGGTGGAGTAGGAGCAGACATACTTGAAGTCAATGCCTAATGGGGGCAGAGCTGGTACCCAAACGCTTAAAGCAGGGGACAGGGCCGAGATCACCTGAGACGCTGGGGCAATGGAGCAGGAGCCGCCGACCGTGCCAGGAGCCGGAACGAGAGACCGGAAGCAGGAAGACCTGGGAAGACCGCCCCCAGAAGCCCGCGAACACGGCTGAAGCTAACAAAGATGGCCGCCGAGATCTCGCAGCCGGCGACTACAGAGGGAATCCAAGATGGCCGCCGAGATCTCGCGAGATCTCGCGGCCACCCCGAACGGAGGAGCGCCAAAATGGCGCCGCGAAAAGACGAGGGAGGACCCGCCCCCAACACCCGAACAGTGCGGACAAGCGCCGGTAACTAAAAGAGGGGCGGGAGACAACGGCCAGAAAAGCAATGCCGTGCCAGGAAGAAAATCGCCACCAGGGAAGCGGGGGGGGGGGAGAGCCCTGAGGGCGCCGCAGAGTATCCCACAAAGCGCAGGGATAAACGCAAGCAAACCCCCACCAGCAACGCCAGACTGCAGGGGGAAAATACGAGGGGAGCGCTGCACAGCAAACAGGGTTAGTCACCCTAGTAAGCAGCGCAAAAAGCTAACAAACAGACACCTAAAACACAGCTAAACACAGCAGAGAAAAAGAGGTGTACTTAGCTTGGCAGCAGCAAAGAAAGAGGAAGAGCCATAGGAGGAGCGGCCTATTATAGGGGCCAGAGGGGAGGGACATTGGTTGCTATGGTTCCCTGTTATGTTAATTTTTTCTCTTTGCTGCTATTGGTGGTTCAGTAAAGAAGGAGAAAGCAATATGAGCCTCCGTGTCTTGATGTAAAACTCAGGATCAGTACAGGATAAGTAATGTATGTACACAGTGACTCCACCAGCAGAATAGTGAGTGCAGCTCTGGAGTATAATACAGGATGTAACTCAGGGTCAGTACAGGATATGTAATGTATGTACACAGTGACTGCACCAGCAGAATAGTGAGTGCAGCTCTGGAGTATAATACAGGATGTAACTCAGGATCAGTACAGGATAAGTAATGTATGTACACAGTGACTGCACCAGCAGAATAGTGAGTGCAGCTCTGGAGTATAATACAGGATGTAACTCAGGATCAGTACAGGATAAGTAATTTATGTACACAGTGACTGCACCAGCAGAATAGTGAGTGCAGCTCTGGAGTATAATACAGGATTTAACTCAGGATCAGTACAGGATATGTAATGTATGTACACAGTGACTGCACTAGCAGAATAGTGAGTGCAGCTCTGGAGTATAATACAGTATGTAACTCGGGATTAGTACAGGATTAGTAATGTGTGTACACAGTGACTGCACCAGCAGAATAGTGAGTGCAGCTCTGGAGTATAATACAGGATGTAACTCAGGATCAGTACAGGATGAGTAATGTATGTACACAGTGACTCCACCAGCAGAATAGTGAGTGCAGCTCTGGAGTATTATACAGGATGTAACTCAGGATCAGTACAGGATAAGTAATGTATGTACACAGTGACTGCACCAGCAGAATAGTGAGTGCAGCTCTGGAGTATTATACAGGATG
This sequence comes from Bufo gargarizans, assembly GCF_014858855.1. Taxonomy (NCBI): domain Eukaryota; kingdom Metazoa; phylum Chordata; class Amphibia; order Anura; family Bufonidae; genus Bufo; species Bufo gargarizans. The sequence continues at coordinate 553,114,517 of NC_058082.1, read as the reverse complement.
CAGCTCAGGATCAGTACAGGATAAGTAATGTATGTACACAGTGACTGCACCAGCAGAATAGTGAGTGCAGCTCTGGAGTGTAGTACAGGATGTAACTCAGGATCAGTACAGGATAAGTAATGTATGTACACAGTGACTGCACCAGCAGAATAGTGATTGCAGCTCTGGAGTATAATGCAGTATGTAACTCAGGATCAGTACTGGATAAGTGATGTCACCTCTTCCTAATACGATCAGAGTAACCCGCTCTCACTACTTTCACTACAGGCACGTCCAGATCAGCAATGAATCCGCCATAGATTTCTACAGAAAGTTTGGCTTTGAGATTATTGAAACAAAGAAAAATTATTACAAGAGGATAGAGCCGGCCGACGCTCACGTGCTCCAGAAAAACCTGAAGGTCTCTTCCCCCGCGCCAAACGCAGATGTGCAAAAGAGTGAAAACTGAACGGAGACCTGGACGAATGTTTTTGGTTTTTTCCTTTGCACTTGCTTGTCGCCAAATACGGATAAGAGACCCGTTGAGTTTTACTGAGCGCACACTTCTAATATCTCTTCTTCCTTCTCCACCTGAAAAAAAAAATTTTAAAGAAAAAGTGTTGAATGCGTCTTGAAAGAGCTGTACAATCTCGTCTGTATATTGTCTGGTTGAACTCTGAAGTGTTTCCCGTGTGCGGAGATGATCCGGGCGGGGGAGTTACGGATTCTCTTTTTCAGGCTTTTCCCCTCTTTTTTGTTTTGGAGGAGTTCGGTGGCGTCTTTCAGTCTGAAATAATAGTCTTTAAATAAATCTAATTTCTTTTTAGCATTCTCTTTCTAACCTCATTGCAGTGTTTTTTGTTTGTTTTTTGTTTTATTTCACTGCAAGAATTTTTATAACTGCAGAAGTTTCTTTTAATCTGGCGTCTGATAATCCAGCACTAAGGTAAAGTAGAATTATTACACAAACCGATTCGGCAAAGTGGGTTTCATACAGTAAATCTGTGTGTCTGATTATCCAGAATACTTGATAGTCTGGCACCTACCAGGCCTTGCAAATGCTTGACTCAAAGAATACTAGTGTTTATTGAGAAGCTTTGCTGCAATTTAAAAGGTTTGTACAAAGAGTGAAACAAATCCTTTATCCACAGGGTTAGGGGATAAGCGACCGCTGGGACCCTGTAGATCACAAGAATGGAGGTTGACCTGTGCGCTGCCGTTCCATTCGTTCTCTATGGGGCTGCAGGAGAGAAGCAGAGTACAAAGCCTGGCTGTCGGAGAGAATGAATGGAGACGCAGGGGACCTCCATTCTCAGTCAGTCGGGGCCCCAGCGGTCCGACCACAACCCATCGGCTGCGTTTCCCCTTTCCTGCGTGACAATTATCATGATATCCATTGTGCATTTTGAGTCGTCACTCAAGTTTCTCAAGCTACGGAACAGCCTACCCGCAGTGATGGCTAGCCTCCGTCACTCCAGCTGTGGTGAAACTACGACTCCCAGCATGCTCCATTCCTTTTCTGTGGCGTTCTAAGAACAGCCAAGCAAATGTGCATCTCGGGAGTTGTAGTTTTACCACAACTGGAGTCCCGGACGTTAGCCATCACTGGTACAGTATGTGCTTAGCTGGATATAATGCTATATCGAAGCAGGGGAACGTATTCCTCAAAAGGATTAGAAAAACATGGCCACGTTATTCCATAAATGACACCATACTGACTGTCTATGGGTCGTCTGCTCTTGCAGTGGGTGGGGATGAGCTAGCACCCTGCACGCAGGTCTGGTGCTCTCTTTGGAATAAAGCGGCCATGTTTTTTGAGCCCTGGATGACTACTTTAATAGTTGTCAGGCAACTTTGAATTAGCTTAGATGATCAGGTCTGGAGACCGAGCCTTACTGTCCCTGGTCTTCTGCAGCCTGCTACGTACTGTCATGTATAGAAGCTGCAGAAGTCAAACGCTGCAACATTTTAATAAAACACTTGTGAAAATTTCAGCCAAAATATATGAATTTCAGTAAAAAAAAAAAAATTGCCAGCATAAGTGTGGAAACGCTGGTCTATATATCTGCAAACGGACCCAGGCATAGGTGCACTGATATGGGTGTAGTCATGCCCAATGCCTGTATAGACAAGTGAGAGGGGCATTGCCGCCCTCGGCCCAGCAAACTCCCTATCATGTACGCCAGGACTTGGCGTCTATTAGACCAGGCATGCTCAACCTGTGGCCCTCCAGCTGTTGCAAAACTACAACTCCCATCATTCCCTGACAGCCTACAACTATCATCGTGGGAGTTGTAGTTTTAGAACAGCTGGAGGGACGCAGGTTGAGCATCCCTGCATTAGACTAAAGAAAAAAATAAAATAAACCCTGTCCATTGTCATGGCCGTTCTACATCCATTTTCTGTCCCTTTTTCAGTTTTTACCAGCTATTTTGCATCCCTGCAGTGCCCCCAGTATAAATAATAGCCACCATATTGCCCCCAATATCTATAATGGTCCCCCCTGTAGTGGCCCACCATATTGCCCCCAATATCTATAATGGTCCCCCCTGTAGTGGCCCCAGTGTATATATATATATATGTGTGTGTGTGTGTGTGTGTGTGTATATATATATATAATATATATTATATACATACATATACCCAATAGTTGTCTCAACTCTTCTGGGTCTGAAAAAAGTTTTCTTCATGAACGTAACGGAGCAGGACCTAACACTGCCGGTGTTGTGAGGTCATCTGGGAGCGTCGGGTCCTGTTCCCTCATGTTCAAGTGAAGGAGACTTTTTTATTTTTTTTATTTTAACCCCTGGAAGGCACTGTTCAACAGCCATTATACAGAGGCAATCCTGTCTAAACAGCTGTTAAAAAAGGGCTTATTGATTTCAATGGGGTCCTAGTGAAAAAGGCCAAAAATTGGACGTCCTAGTTTTTGACGATATTAAAGTTTTTTTTTTTTTTTTTATTACTAAAGACAAGCATTTCACTCACCAGTCTTGGTAAAAATTCCATTGCAGTAAGATAAGCCAACTCTATTAAGATTTACAGGGATCCCCTTTATACGACCCTCCCAATAATCCAGAGTGGCTGCTGTGGGGTAAATGTATGGCTGGCTGCAGGTTTCTTAACCCCTTAAAAACCACTCGCTGTGTTTTGCAGGCGGGCGGTGCAGCTGGGAAGAGGTAAAGTGCTGCCGCAGCGCCTCGGAGCTACGAATCGGCTGTTGGTAACGACGCGCTCTAGCGCAGGCTCCGCTTCACATCCGGCGTCGGAGGAAGTTTCCGATCCCGGCTGTTAACCCATTAATCATGCTGCAGCCTGAACTGTGGCGTGATGGAAGGGGACAGCCCCCTGCGATTGGGTTTCCCAGATAAAAGCTGGGGCAGTGACGCACAATGAGCCTCACGAAGGGCCCCAGGGCTGTCTGCGCGGTAAGCTGGCTGTTCTCTAACACACCACAGCCAGAGTATACCTATATACTGTATGTGTGAAATAAAGGTATAAAATGGTATAAATGTAATAAAAAATACATTTTATTGTGCACACATTAAACTGAAAAAATAAAATTTAATTTACCCCATATGGGGTAAATTAAAACTCATCCATAATAACCTGATGAAATAAATAGGTTATTTCATTTAAAACATGAATGGCGTAAAAAATAAATAGAAAAATGGCAGAAATCACTTTTTTTCTATATTAAAAAAAATTATATAAATTATGCTTTAAATTAAAAAAAAAAGTAACATTTCTCCCGCATAAAGTAGGCTCTCAGACAGCCACCTCAGTGAAAAATTATTTAAAAGGCTACTTTCACACTTGCGGCCGGATCCGCCGATCTGGATGTGACTGAAAGCGTTTGTGAGACTCATCCGGATGCGGATCCGGGTCTCCGCTTGTCATGCGGACAGACGGACCCGTCTTGTATCTTCCCGTATTTTCTATCTGTGTCCTTTCTGCATTCTTTGCGCATTGCACATGGACCCATTAGTTTCTATTGGGTCCTCAAAAAAAAAAAACGGACACTGCAAAAAAGATAGAACATGTCCTATTCATGGCGGCAAAAGTGGACCACGGAGCCAATGAAGTCAACGGGTCCGCCAAAAAACAGACACAACGCGGGAGTGATTTGTGTTTTGCGGACTCCAAAACAGATCCGGTTGTGCGCATGAGGCCTCACCGATGAGCAAGTGTTGTGGTTCCCCATCCTTGGAAGGGTACTGTCAGGTGAACCCACCAACCATCCAGTGTGTATGGTGGGGTCTGGCCAATTAAAGGATCCCCCTGTGGTTTCTAGGAGTAGTATATTGATGGTCCATACTCAATAGGTCATCAATATCCGATTGGTGGGGGTCCAACGCCCCCAGCTCCTCCACCAATCGGAAGGCTTCACCCACTGTGTAGTGGCCATGCTGCGTTACCTTCAGGTGGTCGGGAGCCACACAGTGGACAGAGCCGGCAGACCGGTGGGGTGTTGGACCCCCATGATCTGATATTGATAACCTATTCTAGGGATCGGTACTGGAAAATCCTACAAAGGGCTCATGCACACGGCTGTAGCTGTTGTTGCGGATCCACATTTTGTAGAGCGGAACATCCTGCCCTCCGTAGAACTGTCCTATCCCTGTCGGTAAATAGACCAGAATAGGACGTCCTATTTGCTCGTGGGGCCGCAGATCGGAGATACGTAGAATATTGACGTTAAGAGGTCCGCATCCCACCTGCAGAAAATGCGGACAGAAACCACGGCCGTGTGCATGAGCCCTAAATGAAATAACGGAATAGGTTGTACCGCGCCAGTCCCACATTTCCGGTCCGTCCGTGGACTGAGCGGACCACAGGCCCCGGGCTTTAGTGTACATCCAGATGGGGCAGATATTCAGCGGTAAAGGCTATGTCCTCCACATCTGCCCAGGAAATCTCCCCTGCAACCGATCTGTTGGGGCTCCGTGCCCGTGCTGCGGTCCACAATGCGCGAGCACCAGCCGTGTGAAACCCGTATTGTGGTGCCGACCCATTGACTTCAATGTGGCCGTGGTCTGCGGACAAGTATAGGGCACGTTCCATATTTTTGCAGAACGCACATACGCACAAATAGCATCGAACAGGTTATCATCTTCTGTATCCCTGGTGGTCTTTGGTAGTGATGGGGTTAATGTATCCTTGGGGGCTCCGTGCTGTGAAGGGGTTAATTTCGGTGTGCCAGGTGCTTTATAAGGTATTAGTGCCTGCATCTTTGGTGATCTAGGGCAGAGAAAGGGTTAATGCAGGGATCGGCAACCTTCAGCATTCCGGCTACTATGAAACTACAACTCCCACCATGATCTCACAGAAGCGATACTATAACTTCCAGTATTGTTGTCAGTGCAGGATAGGAGTTGTAGTTTTATGGCCACAGGTTGTTTACCCTCTCCAGTCTCCTCAATGTGCATTGCTACCAGTCAGATTTACTGGCCCTTTAAGTGTAACCACGCCCCCATTGATGCAATTGGCGGCCACGGATGTCAATCACTTATCCTCACGCCTAACACTTCCTCGATATTACAAGCAAAGAGCCGTCCATTTTTGCGTCGCCCTGAAATCTCCGCCTCCAGACTTCATACTCTACAGTTATTGGCTAAAAGCAATGTCTATCAAAATAATCGCGTGTCTATTGGCTGTTAGCTGCAGCCGCAGGGCGATGATTGGCTGCGGGGTTCAGGAGGCTCAGTATCTCGGTGTTGGGTTCGGGTTTGGTTGGCTGGCGGGGTTGCTTCAGGGGTGTGCAGGCCCCACCGGGGACCGGCCCGGGGGGTGAGGACGAGCAACGGAAACTGAGGTATGAAAACCTGTCCTCCGGGGGCGCAGAGTGGGAGACGGGCGCCAACGGGGTGATTGTGCATAGGGGTGAGAGGTGAAGAGGAGGAGGGGGGATGTGTGGTCATGTGACAGTGCGACCCCCCCCAAATCTTCCTGAGCGCAGAGGAGATGACAGGGGGGTCATTACTATACAGGTATGAGGAGATATAACAGGGGGGGTTATTATACAGGTATATAGTATGAGGGGATATGACGGGGTTATTATTATACAGGTATAAGGTATGAGGGGATATGACGGGGGGTTATTATTATTATTATTATTTTACAGGTATATGGTATAAGGAGATATGAAAGGGGGGGTTATTATTATTATTATTTTACAGGTATATGGTATAAGGAGATATGATCGGAGGTTGTTATAAAAATAATTTATTATTATTATTATGCAGGTATATAGTATGAGGGGATATGACAGGGGGTTATTATTATACAGGTATATGGTATGAGGAGATATGAAAGGGGGGTTATTATTATACAGGTATATAGTATGAGGAGATATGATGGGGGTTATTATTATTATACAGGTATATGGTATGAGGAGATATGACGGTTTTTTTTCTTATTATTATTATTATTATACAGGTATTAGGTATGAGGAGATATGACAGAGGGGTTATTATAATTATACAGGTATATAGTATGAGGATATATGTCAGGGGGTTATTATTATACAGGTATATGGTATGAGGAGATATGACAGGGGGTTATTATTATTATACAGGTATATGGTATGAGGAGATATGACAGGGGTTTATTATTATTATACAGGTATATGGTATGAGGAGATATGACGTTTTTTTTTCTTATTATTATTATTATACAGGTATTAGGTATGAGGAGATATGACAGAGGGGTTATTATAATTATACAGGTATATAGTATGAGGATATATGACAGGGGGTTATTATTATACAGGTATATGGTATGAGGAGATATGACGGGGGGGTTATTATAATTATACAGGTATGAGGGGATATGACAGGGGGGTTATTATTATTATTATTATACAGGTATATGGTATGAGAAGATATGAAAGGGGGGGTTATTATTATACAGGTATAAGGTATGAGGAGATATGACAGGGTTTTTTTCTTATTATCATTATTATATAGGTATTAGGTATGAGGAGATATGACAGAGGGGTTATTATAATTATACAGGTATATAGTATGAGGATATATGACAGGGGGTTATTATTATACAGGTATATGGTATGAAGAGATATGACAGGGGGTTATTATTATTATACAGGTATATGGTATGAGGAGATATGACAGGGGGTTATTATTATACAGGTATATGGTATGAAGAGATATGACAGGGGGTTATTATTATACAGGTATATGGTATGAGGAGATATGACAGGGGGTTATTATTATTATACATGTATATGGTATGAGGAGATATGACAGGGGGTTATTATTATTATACAGGTATATGGTATGAGGAGATATGACGGGGTTATTATTATTATTATTATACAGGTATATGGTATGAGGAGATATGACGAGTGTTATTATTATTATACAGGTATATGGTATGAGGAGATATGACAGGGTTTTTTTATTATTATTATTATACAGTTATTAGGTATGAGGAGATATGACAGAGGGGTTATTATAATTATACAGGTATATAGTATGAGGAGATATGACAGGAGGTTATTACTATACAGGTATATGGTATGAGGAGATATGAAAGGGGGGGTTATTATTATACAGGTATATGGTATGAGGAGATATGACAGGAGGTTATTACTATACAGGTATATGGTATGAGGAGATATGAAAGGGGGGGTTATTATTATACAGGTATATGGTATGAGGAGATATGACAGGGGGTTATTATTATAGAGGTATTAGGTATGAGGAGATATGACAGAGGTCTATTATTATACAGGTATATGGTATGAGGAGATATGACAGGTTTATTATTATACAGGTATATGGTATGAGGAGATATGACAGGGGGGTTATTATTATACAGGTATGAGGAGATATGACGGGGGTTATTATTATTATACAGGTATATGGTATGAGGAGATATGATAGGTTATTATTATACAGGTACGAGGAGATATGACAGAGGTTTATAATTATACAGGTATATTGTATGAGGAGATATGACAGAAGGTTATTATTATCCAGGTATATGGTATCAGGAGATATGACAGGGGGTTATTATTATTATACAGGTATATGGTATGAGGAGATATGACAGGGGGTTATTATTATTATCCAGGTATATGGTATGAGGAGATATGACAGGGGGTTATTATTATTATACAGGTATATGGTATGAGGAGATATGACAGGAGGTTATTATGGTTGTTATTATTATTATTATTATACAGGTATATGGCATGATTATTATTATACAGGTATATGGTATAAGGAGATATGATCGGAGGTTGTTATAATTAATTTATTATTATTATTATGCAGGTATATGGTATGAGGAGATATGACAGGGGGGTTATTACTATTATTATACAGGTATATGGTATGAGGGGATATGACGGGGTTATTATTATAATACACATAAATGGTATGAGATATGACAGGGGGGTTATTATTATTATTATACAGGTTATGGTATGAGGAGATATGATAGGAGGTTGTTATTATTATTATTATACAGGTATATGATATGAGGAGATATGACAGGGGGGTTATTATTATACAGGTATATGGTATGAGGAGATATGACGGGGGTTATTATTATTATACAGGTATATGGTATGAGGGGATATGGCAGGGGGTTATTATTATTATACAGGTATATGGTATGAGGAGATATGACAGGGGGGTTATTATTATTATACAGGTATAAGGTATGAGGAGATATGATGGGGGTTATTATTATTATTATTATTATTATACAGGTATATGGTATGAGGGGATATGACAGGGGGCTATTATACAGGTATATTATACAGGTATAAGGAGATATGACAGGGGGGATGTTGTTATTATTATTATTATTATTATTATTATACAGGTATATGGTATGAGGAGATATGACAGGGGGGTTATTGTTATTATACAGGTATATGGTATGAGGAGATATGACAGGAGGTTATTATTATTACATAGGTATATGGTATAAGGAAATATGACGGGGTTATTATCCAGTTATATGGTTTGAGGAGATATGACAAAGGGTTGTTTTTAATATTATACAGGTATATGGTATGAGGAGATATGACAGGAGGGTATTATACAAGTTTATGGTATGCTATCCAACATCTGTGTGACCGCTACCACCGCATATCCAGCCTTTGTATGACCGCTGCCACAGGAGGATATCCATCATCTGTATAACCGCTACCACATGATATCCAGCCTCTGTGTGACTTCCACCACAGGAGAATATCCAGCATCTGTATGACCACCACCACAGGAGGATATGCAGCATCTGTATGACCACTATCACAGGAGGATATCCAGCATCTGTATGACCCCCACCATAGGAGGATATCCAGCATCTCAGCATCTGTATGACCGCTACCACAGGTAGACATCCAGCTTCTTTAGGAACCCTTACTACAGGAGGATATCCAGCATCTGTATGACCGCTTTCACAGGGGGATATTCAGCATCTGTATGACTGCTGCCACAGGAGGATATCCAGCATCTGTATGACTGCTGCCACAGGAGGATGTCCAGCATCTGTATGACTGCTGCCACAGGAGGATGTCCAGCATCTGTATGACTGCTGCCACAGGAGGATGTCCAGCATCTGTATGACTGCTGCCACAGGAGGATGTCCAGCATCTGTATGACTGCTGCCACAGGAGGATGTCCAGCATCTGTATGACTGCTGCCACAGGAGGATGTCCAGCATCTGTATGACTGCTACCACAGGAGGATATCCAGCATCTGTATGACTGCTACCACAGGAGGATATCCAGCATCTGTATGACTGCTACCACAGGAGGATATCCAGCATCTGTATGATTGCTACCACAGGAGGATATACAGGATTTGTATGATTGCCACCACGGGAGGATATGCGCATCTGTATGACTGCTACCACAGGAGGATATACAGGATTTGTATGATTGCCACCACGGGAGGATATGCGCATCTGTATGATCGCTGCAACAGGAGGATATTATCAACTGTATGACTGCCACCACGGGAGGATATCCAGCATGTGTATGACCGCCACCACAGGAGGATATCCAGCATGTGTATGACCGCCACCACAGGAGGATATCCAGCATGTGTATGACCGCCACCACAGGAGGATATCCAGCATGTGTATGACCGCCACCACAGGAGGATATCCAGCATGTGTATGACCGCCACCACAGGAGGATATCCAGCATGTGTATGACTGCCACCACAGGAGGATATCCAGCATGTGTATGACCGCCACCACAGGAGGATATCCAGCATCTGTATGACCGCTACCACAGGAGGATATCCAGCATCTGTATGACCGCCACCACAGGAGGATATCCAGCATCTGTATGACCGCCACCACAGGAGGATATCCAGCATCTGTTGACCGCCACCACAGGAGGATATCCAGCATGTGTATGACCGCCACCACAGGAGGATATCCAGCATGTGTATGACCGCCACCACAGGAGGATATCCAGTATCTGTATGACCGCCACCACAGGAGGATATCCAGCATGTGTATGACCGCCACCACAGGAGGATATCCAGTATCTGTATGACCGCCACCACAGGAGGATATCCAGCATGTGCATAACCGCCACCACAGGAGGATATCCAGCATGTGCATGACTGCCACCACAGGAGGATATCCAGCATGTGCATGACCGCCACCACAGGAGGATATCCAGCATGTGTATGACCGCCACCACAGGAGGATATCCAGCATGTGTATGACCGCCACCACAGGAGGATATCCAGCATGTGTATGACCGCCACCACAGGAGGATATCCAGCATGTGTATGACCGCCACCACAGGAGGATATCCAGCATCTGTATGACCGCCACCACAGGAGGATATCCAGCATCTGTATGACCGCCACCACAGGAGGATATCCAGCATCTGTATGACCGCCACCACAGGAGGATATCCAGCATCTGTATGACCGCCACCACAGGAGGATATCCAGCATCTGTATGACCGCCACCACAGGAGGATATCCAGCATCTGTATGACCGCCACCACAGGAGGATATCCAGCATCTGTATGACCGCCACCACAGGAGGATATCCAGCATCTGTATGACCGCCACCACAGGAGGATATCCAGCATCTGTATGACCGCCACCACAGGAGGATATCCAGCATCTGTATGACCGCCACCACAGGAGGATATCCAGCATCTGTATGACCGCCACCACAGGAGGATATCCAGCATCTGTATGACCGCCACCACAGGAGGATATCCAGCATGTGTATGACCGCCACCACAGGAGGATATCCAGCATGTGTATGACCGCCACCACAGGAGGATATCCAGCATGTGTATGACCGCCACCACAGGAGGATATCCAGCATGTGTATGACCGCCACCACAGGAGGATATCCAGCATCTGTATGACCGCCACCACAGGAGGATATCCAGCATGTGTATGACCGCCACCACAGGAGGATATCCAGCATGTGTATGACCGCCACCACAGGAGGATATCCAGCATGTGTATGACCGCCACCACAGGAGGATATCCAGCATGTGTATGACCGCCACCACAGGAGGATATCCAGCATCTGTATGACCGCCACCACAGGAGGATATCCAGCATCTGTATGACCGCCACCACAGGAGGATATCCAGCATGTGCATGACTGCCACCACAGGAGGATATCCAGCATGTGCATGACTGCCACCACAGGAGGATATCCAGCATCTGTATGACCGCCACCACAGGAGGATATCCAGCATCTGTATGACTGCCACTATGGCAGAGGGGCAGCCTGTATGGCAGTAAGGGGAGATGCCCCCAGTATTTATGTGTCCTCCACATATACCCTGAAATAGAACCCAAAATAAAGGTGCCCCCACCTTGTGTGATCAGTGACCGAGCACCACGTGCACCAGGTTACACTGTGTCCTCTCTGCTCAGTCGTTCCGTTTTCTGGGTTGGTGTCTATACAGTTGCTCTAACACATGTAATACAGATTGATATGTGATATAATATCATGGCACTTCACATTCTGTAGAGTACGTAATACATTTATTATACGTCGACATAAGACTTCCCTACAGATACTGGGTTATAGCGGATATCGCCACTTTTGTGTTTCTGTCCCGCTGAGTACTTGGCTTCTCCTTTGGTTGCTGACCTGTCGGTTCTTTCCTCTTAGATCCCCGTGGATGAGCGATGAGAAGACTTGTCTGCTATGAGGACCAGGCGGTAACGGCGATGAGGTTGGTGAAGCCGGAGTGAGATCGCCGTATATGACTCTGGAGGTGAGGAATAATCCAGGACAATATCCGTGTGCACAGGGATCCCTCAGGATACAACATATAATGGTCTTTTCTTTTCTTTTTTATCTTTTTCCCTTTATAAATGTTTTTTTGGAAAATCTCAAATTACATTAAGTAGAGAAAACATTGCTTTCCTCCATACACAGCAAATTAACTACAACCAGGCCACTGGGTGAGCTGGACGTTCCTTCCTATGTTCCGTACGTCCAGTGTCTCCAGCATGCATTGGAAGAACCTGAAATACCTGGGGCTAATGTGTCCGGGGCCAGGACCTGTTCTATGTGATTAACACACAAAGATGTGCCAGTCGACCATTTACAAGCTCGCCTCCATTGTTCTATTGTAAATGTAGTTTGAAGTTCTTGTTCCTATTTTAATAGGAACAAGAACTTCAAACTACTTTTACAATAGAACAATGGAGGCGAGCTTGTAAATGGTCGACTGGCACATCTTTGTGTGTTAATCACATAGAACAGTTTTTGGTTTTCTTCTAGCTGGTTCAAAAAAACAATAGAATTGAGAAAGGCCCTGGTAAAACTTTTCTGTCGTGCAAAAGGCTGTTTGTTTTTGATGTTTTATAGAATTGGTGGTCAAAAAATGCCTAATCTGTAAATATTGATGGAAAAAAAAAACTGGTGGAGGCCAAATGAGGCTCGTAATTGTTCTAACGTCAAAAGGACCTCTCCAGCATAAAGCAAATGCAGCGTTTTGTTGCCTCCGCTTTCCCACCCTTTCAAGGAAAGACCTGTTATATGCGGCTCTAAAGATCTAACAGAAAGATACTTAAGGGGGAGCATCATTCTTTTTAACAAAGAATTATGGAAGGAGTGGAGTGCCGAAGCTAGTGGACAGGATGACTGTATAGGGTTAAAATACGCTGTGTCTTAATAGAGGCTCCCTCAGTTAGGGCATTTTCAATCTGAACCCATTCATGCGTGGAGGATGACTTAGGATACACGCACACGACAGTTAAAAAAAATTGCTGTGTGACGGCCGTCTAAGTAACGGACGTCACACGGCAAATTCTTAGCATCAGTGAAAGTCTATGGGGCTATTCACATGGCCGATCTTTTAACGGCCAGTGAATACAGTCCGTCCAAAATAGGACACGGCCGATTGACAGGAGTGCACCCGTCTAATGCCCCTTTAAAAACGGGTACACAGGCCATTTAGGGGTTTAAAAAAAAAACTCACCTCATCCACTTGCTCACGGAGCGGCAGTCTCTTCTCTCTTGATTGAGCAGGACCTGCCATCTGCGTGGTGACGTAACCACGTGGGAGCGCGCAGTGACGTCATCGCGCATCTGTGCTAGAGGTCTATTTGCTTTGATTTTCCCATATGAGCCGCTGACGCGGCTGGGTATGACATAGTTATGGGGGATCTGTGGATGGCGCACTGTTATGGGGGATCTGTGGATAGCGCACTGTTGTGGGGGATCTGTGGATGACGCACTGTTGTGGGGGATCTGTGGATGACGCACTGTTGTGGGGGATCTGTGGATGACGCACTGTTGTGGGGGATCTGTGGATGACGCACTGTTGTGGGGGATCTGTGGATGACGCACTGTTGTGGGGGATCTGTGGATGACGCACTGTTGTGGGGGATCTGTGGATGACGCACTGTTGTGGGGGATCTGTGGATGACGCACTGTTGTGGGGGATCTGTGGATGACGCACTGTTGTGGGGGATCTGTGGATGACGCACTGTTGTGGGGGATCTGTGGATGACGCACTGTTGTGGGGGATCTGTGGATGACGCACTGTTGTGGGGGATCTGTGGATGACGCACTTTTGTGGGGGATCTGTGGATGACGCACTGTTGTGGGGGATCTGTGGATGACGCACTGTTGTGGGGGATCTGTGGATGGCGCACTGTTATGGGGGATCTGTGGATGGCGCACTGTTATGTGGGGGATCTGTGGATGGCACACTGTTATGGGGGATCTGTGGATGGCGCACTGTTATGTGGGGGATCTGTGGAGGACGCACTGTTATGTGGGGGATCTGTGGAGGACGCACTGTTATGTGGGGGATCTGTGGAGGACGCACTGTTATGTGGGGGATCTGTGGAGGACGCACTGTTATGTGGGGGATCTGTGGAGGACGCACTGTTATGTGGGGGATCTGTGGAGGACGCACTGTTATGTGGGGGATCTGTGGAGGACGCACTGTTATGTGGGGGATCTGTGGAGGACGCACTGTTATGTGGGGGATCTGTGGAGGACGCACTGTTATGTGGGGGATCTGTGGAGGACGCTGTTATGTGGGGGATCTGTGGAGGACGCTGTTATGTGGGGGATCTGTGGAGGACGCTGTTATGTGGGGGATCTGTGGAGGACGCTGTTATGTGGGGGATCTGTGGAGGACGCTGTTATGTGGGGGATCTGTGGAGGACGCTGTTATGTGGGGGATCTGTGGAGGACGCACTGTTATGTGGGGGATCTGTGGAGGACGCTGTTATGTGGGGGATCTGTGGAGGACGCTGTTATGTGGGGGATCTGTGGAGGACGCTGTTATGTGGGGGATCTGTGGAGGACGCTGTTATGTGGGGGATCTGTGGAGGACGCTGTTATGTGGGGGATCTGTGGAGGACGCTGTTATGTGGGGAATCTGAGGAGGACACTTATGGGGGATCTGTGAATGGCACTGTTATAGGGGATGTGTGCTATGACACATAGGGCCACGAGGGGGGCCAGCATAAGACACACATATAGCATCTTATGCTGGTCCCCCTTATGTCCCTATGTGTCACCTGATGTGTCCTAAACTGCGCACATAACTGGCTTTGTGTGTACAGTATTTTACTAGTGTGTGAAACAATCTCTCTGCTATTGATAACAGGTCCAGCCTCTGTACTCACTGTCACGATGAATGCACTGCAGCGAGCGGGCCGGCCGGCACGTTTAGTAACGCTCCTCCCACTTCAGGAAGCAGGAGCGTTACTAAGTGACGTCAGTCACGCGCCGGCCGGCCCGCTGGCTGCAGTGCATTCATCGTGACAGTGAGTACAGAGGCCGGCCATGTTATCAATAGCAGAGAGATTGTTTCACACACTAGTAAAATACTTTACACACAAAGCCAGTTATGTGCGCGGGGCCCCTTCATATACAATCGCGGCATTTTCGGGTCGGCCATATCGCATTTGGCGATTATCGCGATTTGATTATTTTTTCGATATATCGTGCAGCCCTGGGGGCATTATATAAACCATGGGGGACATTATAAAGCTGGGGGCCCTAAAAAGAATTAAAAATAACACACACTATGGGGGACATTATTTAAGATGGGGCCCTAAATTGGGGGCATTATTAACCCCCTCAGCTCCCCTAGCTTAAACACCCTTAATGACCAGACCACTTTTTACACTTCTGCACTACACTCCTTTCACCGTTTATCGCTCGGTCATGCAACTTACCACCCAAATGAATTTTACCTCCTTTTCTTCTCACTAATAGAGCTTTCATTTGGTGGTATTTTATTGCTGCTGACATTTTTTTACTTTTTTTGATATTAATCAAAATTGACCGAAATTTTTCCAAAAACTGACATTTTTCACTTTCTGTTGTAAAGTTTTTCAAATAAAACTACATTTCTATATACATTTTTCTCTAAATTTATTGTTCTACAGGTGTTTGATTAAAAATAAAAATGCAATAAGTGTATATTTATTGGTTTGGGTAAAAGTTATAGCGTTTACAAAACTATGGTACAAAAAAAATTAATTTATGCACTTTGACTTTCTGAGCACCTGTCATGTTTCCTGAGGTTCTACAATGCCCAGACAGTAGAAACACCCCACAAATGACCCAATTTCAGAAAGTAGACACCCTAAGGTATTCGCTGATGGGCATAGTGAGTTCATGGAAGTTTTTATTTTTTGTCACAAGTTAGCGGAAAATTATTTATTTATTTATTTATTTTCTTACAAAGTCTCATATTCCACTAACTTGTGACAAAAAATAAAATCTTCTATGAACTCGCCATTCCCCTCACGGAATTCCTTGGGGTGTCTTCTTTCCGAAATGGGGTCATTTGTGGGGTGTTTCTACTGTCTAAGCATTGTAGAACCTCAGGAAATTAATTTTTTTTGTAAACGCTATAACTTTTACCCAAACCAATAAATATACACTTATTGCATTTTTTTTTAATCAAAGACATGTATAGAACAATAAATTTCGAGAAAAATGTAGTTTTATTTGAAAAACTTTACAACAGAAAGTGAAAAATGTCAATTCTTTGCAAAAATTTCGGTCAATTTTGATTAATATCAAAAAAAGTTAAAAAATGTCAGCAGCAATGAAATACCACCAAATGAAAGCTCTATTAGTGAGAAGAAAAGGAGGTAAAATTCATTTGGGGCCCTAAAGTGTGAGAAGTAGTTTGGAATCCAAATGCGTAAAAATGCCCTGTGAAATCCTAAAAGTACTCATTGGAATTTGGGCCCCTTTGTGCACCTAGGCTGCAAAAAAGTGTCACATGTGGTATCGCCGTACTCAAGAGAAGTAGGGCAATCTGTTTGGGGTGTATTTTTACATATACCCATGCTGGGTGAGAGAAATATCTCTCTAAAAGACAACTTTTCCCATTTTATTTTTTTATACAAAGTTGTCATTTTACAGAGATATTTCTCTCACCCAGCATGGGTATATGTAAAATGACACCCCAAAACACATTGCCCAACTTCTCCTGAGTACGGCGATACCACATGTGTGACACTTTTTTGCAGCCTAGGTGCGCAAAGGGGCCCAAATTCCAATGAGTACCTTTTAGGATTTCACAGGGCATTTTTACGCATTTGGATTCCGTGAGGGGTACGGTGAGTTCATGCAAAATTTTATTTTTTGTCACAAGTTAGTGGAATATGAGACTTTGTAAGAAAATAAATAAAACAATTTCCGCTAACTTGTGCCAAAAAAAAAAATCTTCTATGAACTCACCATGCCCCTCAAAAGTGATCTTTATAGCGCTGCAGCGATTTTACTGTGTTTTTGCAGTGATCAGAAAAAAAAAAAAAATCTGTCACTGCGGTGGGGCGGACTGAACGCAAGTGTGCGCACAAGATCAGGCCTGATTGGGCGAACACTGCGTTTTTTGTAGAGCCTATAGAACATGTCCTATTCTTGTCCGCAATTGCGGACAAGAAAATAGATTTTCTATATAGTTCTGGCAATGTGCAGATCCGCAAAACACATACGGACGTCTGAATGGAGCCTGACAGGGGGGTGATCAGGGAGTCTATATGGGGTGATCAGGGGTTAATAAGGGGTTAATAAGTGACAGGGGGGGTGTAGTGTGGTGATTCTTACAGAGCTGCCTGTGTCCTCTGGTGGTCGATCCAAGCAAAAGGGACCACCAGAGGACCAGGTAGCAGGTATATCAGACGCTGTTATCCAAATGGCGTCTAATATACCTTTTTGGGGTTAAAAAAAATCGCATCTACAGCCTGCCAGCGAATAATCGCTGCTGGCAGGCTGTAGATCAACTTTTTAGCTGCGCGTCGCTGTGAACGTTCACGCTAAATCTCGCCTCTCGCGAGATGACGCATCGATGCGTCAAGGAGGAATAACCCGGCCGCCCGCAGGACGCATCCCTGCGTTAGGCGGTCAGGAGGAGGTTAAAGCTAGGGGCGGTTAAATAGATTATATACAACGTGGGGCACATTTATTTAGCTGGGGGCATTTATTTTAGCTGGGGGCCTTGCATCCTGTGGGTGTTCTCAGAAGGGAGGGTCTAGAAATAACTGCCAATCAAATTCATCCATTTTTTTTTATGTCCAATTTTAAGGAACATGAAAAACGGATGCAAAACGGACACACGGCCAGAAAATAGATGCACACACTGATGCAAAATGGCCATGAAAAACTGACAGTGTGTCCGTTTTTAACGTGCGGTTTTGTTTTCACTGTCGTGTGCATGAGGCCTTAAACCATTCTCTCACAGCGTCCAGAGCAGCTGCTTTATATAGTACTTACTAATATTCGGAACACCCGTCCCGCCCTCCAGAAGGGAGCGGTAGAGTGCTCCTTGTGACTCTCCGGGGCGCCTGCCTCTCCAGATAAACTGTAACAATAGATTTTAGACCCGTGTATAGATTAGGGAATACAACGTAGCACATAGAGTATCTTTGGTACAAACAACACTTCCAGTTGCATAATCCTGTGCACTTCTTTCATACCCAGGGGTCGGGGGCAGCCCTGACAGAGTGCACTGGGGCTTCATGGAGGCTGTTCTCAATAAGTTTGGTTTTAAAGGAGTGTTTTTGAGATCCTTCCTGGCCTTATATTCGAACCCCACGGCTAGAATACATGTCTCAGGGGTTTTGTCGTATCGGCAACGGCACAAGGCAGGGCTGCCCCCCATCCCCGGGGATTTTTACCCTAATGATGGAACCTTTGGCAGAGGTCATCAGATTAAATCCAAATATTTCAGGAGTTTCAGTAGGGAAGATTAGCCATATTATCGGTTTATATTCTTACTGGTATAAAACCACAAACTTCCTTTCCCGCGTTGTTAGACGTTTTAATGAAATTGTAAGTATCTTATTATAAACGTAATCTTACCAAGTCTTTGGTGCTTCCAATAATGATGGATCCCTCTTTGATTCAATACCTCTCTACAAAATATCCCTTTGGGGGGTCCCCAGATGGGATACCCTATTTGGGAATTAAATTGTCTTTTCCGATCACAACAGTGGTTTCCCGTAATATTAAACAACAACTAATCACTGTCCTTAAACCAGAAATCAATACAGTGGTCTTTTCTGATCCATTGTAAGTTGAAACCAGACTCGGGTCCAACCAATCAAGGTCTCTTCTCTGGTAAGATAGCTGGATTAGTTACTAGTTAGCAGCTATTCCTGACTGTTATATGTAAGGACTTGTTTTATCGGTCTTAGTTATCTGCTTATTTTTCTTAAATCTTCATTTTCTCTTATCTTGGATGATATTCTGGGACTTTAGAACCGGTTACTCAACTTACAATGGTTTCAGCATACAATGGTCATCCTGGAACCAATTAATATTGTATCTTGAGGGACCACTGTATGTATGTATGTCTGTATATATCCTGTATTATACTCCTGAGCTGCACTCACTATTCTGCTGGTGCAGTCACTGTGTACATACATTACTTATCCTGTACTGACCCTGAGTTACATCCTGTATTATACTCCTGAGCTGCACTCACTATTCTGCTGGTGCAGTCACTGTGTACATACATTACTTATCCTGTACTGATCCTGAGTTACATCCTGTATTATACCCCAGAGCTGCACTCACTATTCTGCTGGTGCAGTCACCGTGTACATACATTACTTATCCTGTACTGATCCTGAGTTACATCCTGTATTATACTCCAGAGCTGCGCTCACTATTCTGCTGGTGGAGTCACTGTGTACATACATTACTTATCCTGTAATGATCCTGAGTTACATGCTGTATTATACTCCAGAGCTGCACTCACTATTCTGCTGGTGCAGTCACTGTGTACATACATTACTTATCCTGTACTGATCCTGAGTTACATCCTGTATTATACTCCAGAGCTGCACTCACTATTCTGCTGGTGCAGTCACTGTGTACATACATTACTTATCCTGTACTGATCCTGAGTTACATCCTGTATTATACTCCAGAGCTGCGCTCACTATTCTGCTGGTGGAGTCACTGTGTATATACATTACTTATCCTGTACTGATTCTGAGTTACATCCTGTATTATACTCTAGAGCTGCACTCACTATTCTGCTGGTGCAGTCACTGTGTACATACATTACTTATCCTGTACTGATCCTGAGTTACATCCTGTATTATACTCCAGAGCTGCACTCACTATTCTGCTGGTGCAGTCACTGTGTACATACATTACTTATCCTGTACTGATCCTGAGTTACATCCTGTATTATACTCCAGAGCTGCACTCACTATTCTGCTGGTGCAGTCACTGTGTACATACATTACTTATCCTGTACTGATCCTGAGTTACATCCTGTAATATACTCCAGAGCTGCACTCACTATTCTGCTGGTGCAGTCACTGTGTACATACATTACTTATCCTGTACTGATCCTGAGTTACATCCTGTATTATACTCCAGAGCTGCACTCACTATTCTGCTGGTGCAGTCACTGTGTACATTACATTACTTATCCTGTACTGATCCTGAGTTACATCCTGTATTATACTCCAGAGCTGCACTCACTATTCTGCTGGTGCAGTCACTGTGTACATACATTACTTATCCAGTACTGATCCTGAGTTACATCCTGTATTATACTCCAGAGCTGCACTCACTATTCTGCTGGTGCAGTCACTGTGTACATACATTACTTATCCTGTACTGATCCTGAGTTACATCCTGTATTATACTCCAGAGCTGCACTCGCTATTCTGCTGGTGCAGTCACTGTGTACATACATTACTTATCCTGTACTGATCCTGAGTTACATCCTGCATTATACTCCAGAGCTGCACTCACTATTCTGCTGGTGCAGTCACTGTGTACATACATTACTTATCCTGCACTGATCCTGAGTTATATCCTGTATTATACTCCAGAGCTGCACTCACTATTCTGCTGGTGCAGTCACTGTGTACATACATTACTTATCCTGCACTGATCCTGTTTGTTTACCTTTGGTATCTTTACACTGTAGAGTTGGTCCAGCCGCCGGTATTATGAATGCTGCAGTTGGAGGACATTTACTATATTAACTTTCCATATGAAGTCTCCTGTGTTTTATGTGTTATCATTACCGTCACCTATTACTCATATCCGCCATCTTCCTCTCCTCCCTCAGTGACCAGTCCTCGGGTGTAAGCATGCCGGAGATGACCCAGAATGCAAGTCCTAACAAAACCAAGCACAGGTAAGGGCGCCCCACAGTGGACAGGACAGATAGTGCAGGGAAAATGGTGGCTTAAGTGGTGTCCAGTGCCCTCAGTAATATCACAGTTTTCCATTACAGAGGTAACCTTTGGGATGCAAGCTGTTGCAGCACTACAACTCCCAGCATGCGCAGGCAGCCGCAGGTTGTCAGAAAGTTGCAGTTTTGCAACAGATTGCGATCAATAGGGATGAGCGAATCAACTTCGGATGCTTCATCTGAAATCGATTTGCATAAAACTTTGTTGTAATACTGTATGGAGCAGGAGCTCCGTACAGTATTAGAATGTATTGGCTGAGATGAGCTGAAGTTATTACTTTGCAAAGTCTCGTGAGAATTAATTATTACTGTAAAAAGCCTCGATACTGAACTCTGGTTCGGGTCCTAGTGGTACCTTGGAACCAAACCCGAGTTCTGTATCAAGGTGTTTTACAGTAATAATTAATTCACAAAGTTATTACACGAAGTCTCGCGAGACTTCACGAAGTAATAACTTCAGCTCATCTGAGCCAATACATTCTAATAGTGTACGGAGCTCCCGCCCCATACAGTATTACAATGAAGTCGATTCGCTCATCCCCAGTGATCGACGTTTTGGAGATCATTGTGCAGCGCGTAGTTCTTTGATTTATCCTGTTTATTGTCATATTATGTGATCAGTCGCCCTTATAATAAATATATTTTTTTATTATTTTTAACCCTAGGAAGAAAAACCGCGAGAGTCACAATGAGGGTAAGAGAGAGAGACGTCCCATCGTGCACTTAAAACCTAAAACTCTGCAGCCGCAGAGAAAGATTCTCTCTATATATTGTTTGCTTACGGAGATTTTTCCGCTTTTTTAGCGGCAGCCATTTATGCAGATGTGAGAGGAGGAAGGGCAGCCATATTGATTTTAAGGTTTAATGTGAACTCGCTCTTTTTTTAAATTATCTTGCAGTTTTTAGCACTAGAATGATTTCCTTTCTTTACCTTTTTATAGGGATCTGAGCATAGACTATTCTGGCACAGAGCTCCAAATCCCCTGCATCATCATAGCTATAGAGCAACCTCATGTACCCGTCCACGTGACATCCAGGCAAACCGTATTAAACCGTGTCTGGATCTAGCGCCGTGAAGATTATTGTTTGCATCCTTGGTGGTCTAGAGCGTTGAAGGTGTTGATATCCATTTCTGTGGTGTTCTAGGGTAGTGAAGGCGTTAATGTCGGTATAACTGCTGCCCTTGGATTGATATGTCAATATCCCTGGTGGTTTAGGGCGGTAAATGTGTTATTGGTATCCCTAGTGGTCCGGGGCAGTGAAAGAGTTAATGTAAGGACCCCTGGTAGTCTAGGGCAGTAAAAGGGTTGATGTCAGTAGGTCTCATGCTTTGAAAGAATTTATGTCGGGATCCCTGGTGGTCTTGGTCAGTGAAGAAGTTAATTCTAAGGCCTCTTGGCAGTCTAGGGCAGTGAAGGAGTTAATGTAAGGACAACTTACATTGGTGGTTTAGGGCTGTGTAGGGAATAATGTCAGTATCCCTAGTGGTCTGGGGCAGTGAAAGAGTTAATGTAAGGTCCCCCTGGTAGTCTAGGGCAGTAAAAGGGTTGATGTCAGTAGGTCTCATGCTTTGAAAGAATTTATGTCGGGATCCCTGGTGGTCTTGGTCAGTGAAGAAGTTAATTCTAAGGCCTCTTGGCAGTCTAGGGCAGTGAAGGAGTTAATGTAAGGACAACTTACATTGGTGGTTTAGGGCTGTGTAGGGAATAATGTCAGTATCCCTAGTGGTCTGGGGCAGTGAAAGAGTTAATGTAAGGTCCCCCTGGTAGTCTAGGGCAGTAAAAGGGTTGATGTCAGTAGGTCTCATGCTTTGAAAGAATTTATGTCGGGATCCCTGGTGGTCTTGGTCAGTGAAGAAGTTAATTCTAAGGCCTCTTGGCAGTCTAGGGCAGTGAAGGAGTTAATGTAAGGACAACTTACTTGGTGGTTTAGTGCTGTGTAGGGAATAATGTCGGTATTCCTAGTGGTCTGGGGCAGTGAAAGAGTTAATGTAAGGTCCCCCTGGTAGTCTAGGGCAGTAAAAGGGTTGATGTCGGTATTTCTGGTGGTCTAGGCCAGGAAATGATTTACTAGTATCCCTGGTGGTCTCATGCTTTGAAGGAATTAATGTAGGGATCCCTGGGGGTCTTGGTCAGTGAAGAAGTTAATTTAAGGCCCCTTGGCAGTCTAGGGCAGTGAAGGAGTTAATGTAAGGACAACTTACTTGGTGGTTTAGGGCGGTGTAGGGAATAATGTCAGTATCCCTGGTGGTCTAGGGCAGTGAAGAGGGTTAATGTAAGGAGCTCTGGTGGAGGGGTTAATGCTACATACCTGAGGTGCAGTGGTTACTCATCTTGCGTGGTTTCTGCATTGCCTTGGCTGTTCCCGTTTCTTCCTTGCACTGATAGAGATGGTTCAGTTTATGATCGGGCATAGCTAATCCAGTGCGCTCTGCCTGATCATTGAGAGGCGTGTCCAGGGAGTCTGCCCCGCAGCTTAGAGGACGTAGTGCCAGAAGCCAACCCTAGGGGGAGCTCGGGAGCTCACTGTATTCTGGGTTATATACTCCCTCGTATTTCCTCACCCCAATTCCTGGACACTATGCCTGAGATTCGCCGCTGCGCTACTCGGAGCCGGGATATTTTCTCCTAGAGGTGACCGTTTGTTTTTTACTTTCTTTTAGTGGAGAGACATAGGAAGAAGAAAATAAACTCGGGGATTAATCGGATCGGGGACCTCATCCCGTGCTCTCCAGCACTGAAGCAGGTAATGTGGCTTCCAGCCAGGTCTGAAGGGCGATAATGGTAGGATCATAGGGGGGGAAATGGTGATGGGTCCTCTTAAAGGGAAAGTCCAATCTCCTTACTGACAACACCGCACACAGATCATACATGAAGAGCAGGCCATTCATCTCAAGTCTTGCAGATCGCTTTCTTAGGATTTTTCCATCAATGATTTTTTGTATCTTCTTCAGAGCAAAAACATGATTCTGGATCAGGCTTTCAAATACATCACGGAGCTGAAGCGGCAGAACGACGAGCTGCTACTCAACGGAGGGGATAAGGAGCAAGGTGAGATAGACAGCGGCTCGTAATGGGGAGGGTTAATGTAGAAGTTATTATTGGACGACTCATCAATTCTTGCTTTGTTTTTACAGCCAGCGAGATCAAAAAACTCCGAAGAGAGTTGGCAGAGTTCCAGAAAGAAAATGCTCGTTACATAGAATTATTGAAGAGCCATGACATCTGCTTATATGATGACCCGACGCTGAATTGGAAAGGAAACTCAAGAAATTCAAAGGCTCCGTTGATCGCTCCGACTGATCAAACCCCAAAACTTCCCCTCTGCCTAAACGGGAACCAGCAGCTGGGCTCTTCTAACCAGGGCACCACCGTGCACGGCATCACCTTCAACGTAAGTCAGAACCTCCAGAAGCAAACGGCCAACGTCGTTCCAGTGCAAAGAACATGCAACCTGGTGACGCCCATCACCATTGCTGGTGTGTACCCTTTGGACAAAACGTGGCAGCAGAATTCAACATCATCCACCACCGCTGGTCAAGCTGAATCATCGAGTTTTCCTGTGACCATAGCGCAGAGCACAGCAATCCTGTCCATGTGCAAGGATGCTGTAATCTCCTCGACCAGTTCTTCAGTTACATTTCCTGTGGCGGCTATTACAGCGGGTCCGGTGATGTGTTCTTCGCAGCCGGTGGCACAAGAAGGTATAGGTGGGCAGAGTGTGGACACTGTGCCCCAAAGCAATCTTCTATCACAAGTATCGCAAGCCAATGTGCCTGGAGTAAATTTGCAGGTGTCTTCAGATGCTCATGAGAAGACGTCTGGAACTTCTGGTTGTGTTCAACCTGGAAAGGATGTTGGGAAGGAAAGTTTGCCCGTCGTTGATATTGGATCCAACACGGGGGTCGTCATCCATTCGAAAGAAATAAATTCATCTTGTTCTAGTGTGTCGGCGTTGCCCGCTCCTTCTCTGGACACCGTTACCTGGTCGCTGTCGTCTGTATTACCGGATTTGAAAAGTGTTGGCATGTGTCGAATCCCATCAGATGGAAATACTCAAACAACGTGGACAACCTTGCAGCTAACTGGAAACACAGTTCAGCCATTGAGTCAGTCATCCTCTGCCGTTATTCCTATACCACTCACCGAACAGCCAGTGGCCTCCAAAGATACCTTGAATAACCGGCCAGCCGTGGCTTGCGTCAACCTGAACAATGTGGCATCCTCAGAAGTCAAACCTGCGGAACAAGTAATGGTGAAAATGCCCTCTTGTCAGCCTGTACAGGTCCAGTCACTCATAAGCCAACCGCAGCCACAAAGCACAACCGGGATCCTTCCGCTACATCCACCTGTGCAAGTAATTCAGGTGGCGCAGCCATTCGGCACTGCAATAAATACATCACCAGCCAGCCAGAACATTATATTACTTCAACCACCAGCACCTACACCTTGTCCGCCAGCTCCTAAACCACCCGTGGGGCAGCAGATTGTTATAATCCAAGCTACCCCTAACCAGAACACTCTCCCTATTATGACAGCTCAGCCTTCCCCTTCTATGGTGATGCCCATCAATGCATCCAATCCTGTCGTTTGCCCTTCAAACCCTGTACAAAGCACAGTATTACCACAGACATTTGGTGGAAAACACCTTGTACATATATTGCCCAGACCTAGCCCTATCCAACCGTCTAGCACCACACAGCAAGTGCCTGTGTCCACAGCTGCACCCAACCAACAGCCGCCAACAATTTCTCTCAATGGACAGTTATTTGCACTTCAGCCCATGAACCCTTCGGCTGGATCCTCCAACCAAACTCCTATGCAAATTATCCAGCCGACTACTAGTGAAGATCCTAATACAAATGTAGCTCTCAACACCTTTGGTGCTTTGGCCAACCTCAGTCAGAACATCTCTCACATGGCTGGTCAGAATTGCCTGCAGTTTACACTTAACCCTCCTGCACCAGCTACTTTAAGCTCCAGCACCGTACCAGTAAACTGTGTTTCAGTATCTGGAACCAACATAACGCCCCCTGTTGCTGTAACATCATCTTCTGCTCCACCTGTTGTGTCTGTAACAACCAAGAGTTTATCGGTAAAACCTGTAAATGCCACGCCAGCCAATGCAAAACCAAAAAAGACCATCAAGAAACCCACGGGAAAGAAAGGAGCTTCTGCAAAAAAGGATCCTGCTTCCACAGCTAAACCAGATCCATCAAAAACCAATATCGAACCTCAAAATGAGAGGGAAAAAGTCACCATCTTGGCAACACCCTCAACTACGGAAGAGAAAGCGGATGCGGCAAAAAGTCAGTCCTCAGAAAATGGGCTTAATGGGAAAACTGATGAAAGCAGAAATTCTGCCTCATTACATGCAAACCTGGAAGGTAATGCAGTGTCTGAACCAAGACATGACAACCCATTACCAACCCACTTCTCCAACCCTGCAGACACTGATGTAGGTCAAGGCTCTTCTGTAACCCAGAGTCAGCACAGACAGTCTTCAGAACCAGAATGTCTTAAGGGAACTGTAGAACCCAGCAAGGAGACTCTTCAAGAGGTGGTAGAGGTTCCTCAAGAATTAACCACTGGTGGAAGTTCTGAATCTGCCACAACTTTCAGACCTTGCCAAGGAGAACATGACTCTCCGACATTAACTGCTGCCGATTTGTTGGAAGCACAGATATTGAGCGATGACCCAGGTGGCAAATCCTTTGCTTTAAAAGGAGACTCGAAAGGTCTTGACTATCCTGGAACATTATTTAGAAAAGTGAAGGAAAAAGAACCTACATCTACTGGTGAAACCAGGCCGGAACCAGTCATTCCGAACCCCGCTGTTGTTCATGTTGCCCCAAGTCAGACCAGTACCTCGGAACAAGACGTCAGCAACTCATCTGCTTCCAGTCGACAGACAGACTCACCGTTGTCCAATAGTGCTGCTAGTAGTCGTAATTTTTCAGTGGCCTCAATGTTGCCAGATACCAACAGGGATGAAGTGGTCAGTGGGGCATCACTAGGGCCACCATTTAATGTGTGTGGCTTTTCCGAGCAGAACGACATAGTGGCAGTTGCTGCAAGAGCTATTTTTGACCAAGAAAATCTTTCGAAAAGAATATCAAGGGTGCAGGCAGAAGTTGTACATTCGGTTCCCAGGATTTCCGAAGCAGAAACCATGACTCCAGACTGTCGACTCCCTTTCAAGCCCCCTTTGGCCAAAGAAAACATTACTCAACTTCCACCTTCATCCAATTCCTTCAGTGCTCCACATACTAACTCCCACCCTTGTGTCGATCATTTGGTAGAAAAAAGTCATTGTTCAATTGTGAATTCCGCCAGTCTGTCCTTACAGATTTCGACATCTCAATCTCAAAGTGTGACAAGCTTGAGCATCAATAATTTAATACACCCAGGGGGCATTAACCATTCTATGAACTGTGCAAGTGTGTTACAGTCCTCTGAACACATGTCTGCGCCTCCGTCCACTAATCCTCCCGTGTCATCCAGCACTTACGAAAGCCAGACCGAAGTGACGACTGTTCTGTCTGACTACTCTCATGAACAGCTGCATTCGATGACTTCGGCTGTTATGCAGGTATCACAGGCGACAGTTCCCCTCCTAAAACAAGCCCCCGAAGGCAGGAAAGAGGCAAACAAACGTTCGGCTCATGAGGACGAGTTACTCTCTGCAGCCAAGAGGCAAAAACATTGTCAAGCTCCTATAAGACTTGAACGATTGCAGCCTTCAGAAAACGTTGCAGAGCAGAATGAAGTGTTGGTTAGCCACGTTGCATCCAACTCTTCTTCATCATCTGTATCAGTAGCCAGTAATGTCCAAAGCCACAGCGAGGGGCTATCCAATCTTTTCACATCAAATAATAACTTTGCGAACCCAACTCTAAGACAAACCGATATGCGGTGCAGTTCGCAACCTTCTATATCCGAACAGGGTCAGATGGGGAACCAACACCTTCAGCCTTTGCAATCGCACCAACAGCAGATACCGCTTCATAGTAACAACCCCTACTTAAAGCAGCAGCAACAAGCAGGACATTTGCGTGACCATCATCATTTGTATCAGCAGCAGCAGCAGCAACATGTTCCACACGTGGACCGCTCCATCCGCTCTCAGTCTCATAACATTCAGCATCAGCGAATGATGCAGCAGGATGTTCAGATGCAGAAGAAACAGAATCCTGTCCAAGGTGCTCAGGCAGCACGGCTGTCTCTACAACAGAAACACCTCAACGAGCAAAATCAGCATAAGAGAGGTCAACCTCATCATCAACAGATCCAACAGCAGCAGATCCCCTCTCATTTTGGTAGTGCTCAAGTGGAGAAGACGTGTGAGAACAATGCACCGTCCCGGGGTCTTCATGTAACCCACACACACAGCCATGTGAGTCAGGATGTACTTCATCAACATCAACAGGACATAAGCCGCTCACAAGGATCCATCGTGTCCTCAGAGCACTTATCAGGTCACAGCCAAGTCCAAAGACTTATGACCTCAAGAAGTTTGGAGCAGCAGATGGCTTCCCAAGCTAGCATTGTGTCTCGGCCTACAAATATTACGTGCGCTCCACACAGGCAGGAAAGGAACAGAGTTTCCAGTTACTCTGCTGAGGCGCTGATAGGCAAGAGCACTTCAAATACAGAACAGAGAATCGGGGTGTCCATCCAAGCATCAAGGGTATCGGAGCAGATAGAAATGCGGAAGTATCTGGATGTGTCCAGGAACAAAGTTATACCAACCCATAACCTTCAGGGCCACATGTCCATCGAGCATACTATCAATTCAGAGACTCAGAGGCTTCCTGACTGTCAGACCTTCAAACCCGGAGGCTTGAATCAGCAGCAACCAGCTTCCTTTGAAGTTCAGACCTCTAGAAACAATGAAGGTGGCACCAGTGCCAATATGAGAGGATTGCAGTCACAGACCTATAGAATCAGCCAGAATCCTAATTCAGCAATGGATCGACAAAAGCACCTTTCCTACCAGACTGCCCAAGAACTGCCCATCGCAAATACCCTTCCCATTCGAGAAAATGAGAATTCTTGTCACCAGAGCTTTATGCAGAGTTTGTTAGCGCCTCATATTGGCGAACAGGTTGGGGCAAGTCAGAGGTCAATATCTAGTCATCAAAGGATGCAGTACAACTCCTCCTCCAGCATGGAGTTCAGTTGCCCACCACCTCGCGAGTCTCTGCACCTCCGGAGAGGGAGTGAAGGACAGAACCGGGAAAGCTGTGATTTGGTGATGGGACAAGTGAACTCAAGGAACAATTCTTTAAATGTTCCTTTCTCCAGCTCTTCTTCCTCTGGTGACATCCAGGGCAGGAATACGAGTCCTCACAACTCCATGCAAAAGTCTAATTCTGTACGGCCACCTGATGGACAGGCTAAGAACCAACTGAATATCCAAGTTTCCATTAACATGCATGGTGTGGTCCATCCACCCATCCCTCATCAGTCTGTTTCCCATGGAAATGGAGATCAGAGGCAAACAGTGAGGCAAACGAATCCCCCGGTAGCACAGAGTTCTAGACATCCTCTACAAGAGGAACACAACTCCAAATCCCGCCAGGCTGAAAGAATCAGATCGGCAAACCAAAGACACAGCAATATGTTTGATTCTACTCTGCCTCATCTCCCTCTAGCGGGCCCCGGTAGCATGATTCTTGGTCGTCAACAGCCCGTTTCAGAAAAGAGGGCTGGTATTGTTCGGTTTATGCCTGATGGCCCTCAGGTGTCGGCTGACAATCCAGTTTCTGACCAACATACACTTACCCAGAACTTTGGTTTTCCATTCATCCCAGAAGGTTCAATGAACCCACCAATTAACGCAAATGCGTCTTTCATTCCTCCTGTTACACAGGCGACGGCCACACGGACATCTACCCTAATCCCTGTAGATCCACAGAACACATTGCCTTCTTTTTACCCTCCATATTCACCAGCTCATCCAAGTTTGTCTAATGACCTCACCCTGCCCTACTTCTCCAACCAGATGTTTCCTAATCCCAGCACAGAAAAACCCAACAGCAATAGATTTGGCTCCATATTGTCACCACCAAGGCCTGTTGGCTTCTCCCAAACCACATTCCCTCTGCTCCCTGAAATGCCCCCGATGCACATGGCTAACCCCTCACACCTGTCCAACTTCAACTTGACCTCCCTCTTTCCAGAAATCGCCACATCTCTCCCTGCAGACGGCTCAGCAGTGTCGCCCTTACTTTCCATATCGCACTCTTCTGCTTCTGACTCTTCCAAGCAGACATCAAATCGGCCGGCACACAACATAAGCCATATATTGGGTCATGACTCCAGTTCGGCAGTGTGACCTTACTTTTGGATGGGTTCCTGTACACCTCTCCCTTAGGCCTCATGCACACGATTGTACTGTGTTTTGCACTCCGCAAACTGCGGGTCCGCAAAACACAGATACCAGCCGTGTGCGTTCCGCATTTTGCAGAACGGAACGTCCTGCCCTTTGATAGAAATGCCTGTTTTTGTCCACAAAACAGACAAGAATAGGACGTTCTATATTTTTTTTTTTTTTGCGTGGCTGCGGAACGAAGCAACGGATGCAGACAGTACACGGTGTGCTGTCTGCATCTTTAGCGGCCCCATTGATGTGAGTGGGTCTGCATCCAAGCCGCGTAAAATGCGGTCAAAACAACGGTCGTGTGCATGAGGCCTTACATGACAGATAACGTGAATTGTTCCTGTTCCGTTTCTTGCTGTTTCATGTTTTTTTCTTTTTTTGTACGTTTATGTATCTGTTCATTGCCTTCCATCCACATATCGGTAATTCTGTTTCCCTTAAACTCAAAGCAACATTTTTCTCCAAATTCCAGACGTTCAACTAGTTTTACCCATAAGTGTTCCAGTTTTGTCCGACACCCTCTGCAGTTGGAGGAGCCCCCTACAGTAAGATGTTCCATCGTCCTCTCTCGGCTGACGGACAGTATTTTGATATCTCGTGTTCTTTCTGTGTTGCTGTTGCTTTTCTTTATTGTCAAAAATTAATTTTTGACTATTTTTCTAAAGTATCTATTTGTATTTAAAGAAGGGAAAAAATATATAATAGTTATAAAAATCTTTGGAAATTGCGAGAATATTTTTTTCTTGGCATAAATACTTTTTGAACTGCTGGGTCATAGTGAGAAAATTTGTAGTTTATTCCTTACTGCCCTCATCCTCCTTAAAGACGTCTGGCATAGGAGTGGGCAGACACGTTTGCTCTTGCTGAGAAGTCTCTGAAATTGTTTTATCCCCTCCCCCATATGAAACAGGTTTTCAGAGTGTTTTCCCCTAGAATGAAACCACATTATACATAAGTAGGGTTTATGGTTGGGCTCTTACCATTTTTAAGTTTGCAGTACCTACTTTCCACCTACTGGTGTCACTATAACATCCATTTCCAGCTGCTACTTGCAGCAATGTATGCATTAGTAATCAGATTTTAGGTGCAATGTATGCATTAGTAATCAGATTTTAGGTGCAATGGATCCATTAGTAATCAGATTTTAGGGGTCAACATTAATTCTACTTTTCATAAAACAATGAAATCTTCTGCCCAGCGCAGTGTATGGTCCATTAAAAACTGTATTAAAGGGGATTCCTACCTTAACTAGATAATTTGTTTTCAGTGCTCTTCTCTGGTCTAACCCACAAGACATAAAGACTCAGGTGAGAAGTAGCAAAATATATGGATCTGATGGAGGTTGTGGTCTAATTTCAGTTCAATTCTGTATATAGAATAGCATGGCAAGAGGAAACAGCCGCCACGCTGTTCGACGTGTGCCCAGGTGATGATCTCGGTGCCAGGCAGGTTGGGATTGGGCCATCAGACTGTGTAAACCCAATCGTACCTGTCAGGTCATGACGCAGTTAACGCCCAGCCATATGATGGGATATGGTAGATGATTTGCGCTCCATATTAACCCCGAAGCCTCTACAGCCCCCACATTTCATTGTATATATTATACTGTATATATGTAGATTCCACGGAGCTCGCCCCCGCGTCTCCACTGTACATGTTGTGTATAGTTCTTTATACTTTTGGAAATTCTAAGACGACGGCCCCCATTCGGGTTTCGGACCTTTTTTCTGTTATGTGGGGGAGGGGCGCTATATTTGATTTTCTATCGCTGCTTTTGTACTTACAGATCTCATGGTACGCTTTGATTTCCAATGAGTTCTATTTACTGTAAGACCGGTTGTAATAATTCTTTGTAAAGAGCTGAACATATTTTATTAGTAAAATAAAAGTTCTCCTGCCTATCGTGGTCTCTGCTGGTGTGACTGTGATCTGTGTGTATATAGCGGGAAGGCCGCAGCTCCCCGTGTCTGCGCTTACAGGATGGTTTCTGCACCGTAGCAGCTTGTGACTTATCTCTGTGACACGCAAACAAGTGACAACCGCCACCCTAACGGTGTCACTTATCAGTCAGTTAAAAGTCACGTAGCAACTAAAGCCAACCACAGATACAAAGATTTATACATTTACATCATACAAACGTTGCACCCATTCACATTAGCTTACAGGGAAGAGAGTAATTACCGTACTGATCCTGAGGTACAGCCTGTATTATACTCCAGAGCTGCACTCACTATTCTGCTGGTGGAGTCACTGTGTACATACATTACTTATCCTGTACTGATCCTGAGTTACATCCTGCATTATACTCCAGAGCTGCACTCACTATTCTGCTGGTGCAGTCACTGTGTACATACATTACTTATCCTGTACTGATCCTGAGTTACATCCTGTATTATACTCCAGAGCTGCACTCACTATTCTGCTGGTGCAGTCACTGTGTACATACATTACTTATCCTGTACTGATCCTGAGTTACATCCTGTATTATACTCCAGAGCTGCACTCACTATTCTGCTGGTGCAGTCGCTGTGTACATACATTACTTATCCTGTACTGATCCTGAGGTATATCCTGTATTATACTCTAGAGCTGCACTCACTATTCTGCTGGTTCAGTCACTGTGTACATACAGTACTTATCCTGTACTGATCCTGAGTTACATCCTGTATTATACTCCAGAGCTGCACTCACTATTCTGCTGGTGCAGTCACTGTGTACATACATTACTTATCCTGTACTGATCCCGAGTTACATCCTGTATTATACTCCAGAGCTGCACTCACTATGTACATACATTACTTATCCTGTACTGATCCTGAGTAACATCCTGTATTATACTCCAGAGCTGCACTCACTATTCTGCTGGTCCAGTCACTGTGTACATACATTACTTATCCTGTACTGATCCAGAGTTACATCTTGTATTATACTCCAGAGCTGCAGTCACTATTCTGCTGGTGCAGCCACTGTGTACATACATTACTTATCCTGAGTTACATCCTGTATTATACTCCAGAGCTGCACTCACTATTCTGCTGGTGCAGTCACTGTGTACATACATTACTTATCCTGTACTGATCCTGAGTTACATCCTGTATTATACTCCAGAGCTGCACTCACTATTCTGCTGGTGCAGTCACTGTGTACATACATTACTTATCCTGTACTGATCCAGAGTTACATCTTGTATTATACTCCAGAGCTGCAGTCACTATTCTGCTGGTGCAGCCACTGTGTACATACATTACTTATCCTGTACTGATCCAGAGTTACATCCTGTATTATACTCCAGAGCTGCACTCACTATTCTGCTGGTGCAGTCACTGTGTACATACATTACTTATCCTGTACTGATCCTGAGTTACATCCTGTATTATACTCCAGAGCTGCACTCACTATATACATACATTACTTATCCTGTACGGATCCTGAGTTACATCCTGTATTATACTCCAGAGCTGCACTCACTATTATGCTGGTGCAGTCACTCCGTACATACATTACTTATCCTGTACTGATCCTGAGTTACATCCTGTATTCTACTCCAGAGCTGCACTCACTATTCTGCCGGTGCAGTCACTGTGTACATACATTACTTATCCTGTACTGATCCTGAGTTACATCCTGTGTTATACTCCAGAGCTGCACTTCATCTCCTAGCAGGCTGTGATTATTATGACATCATCGCACTGCTGTGAAAAGGTCTATAGCTCTGGTAATGGGGCTGGGAGATACAGAAACCCTTGTATGTAGAAGCAGTTTTTCCCGGGGACCCATAGATTGCAGCCGTAGATAATTATTGTTAATTGTTACATTTTATTTTAAAAAAGTACACCACTACAACTTTGTTCATCCTGGTCTTTCTGGTTCATGACTAGCATGCCAAAACTACAGTGAAGACTGACATTGACGAAGGATGAAAAGAGACATAAAGGTCTCGAGGTTTCAGGATCCGCTGGGTGATAACGGTTTGTGACTTAGGGGCACTTCTCTGGTGGGATCGGTGAGCACCTTGTTCCATGGCGGCAGTTTGACGGCAGGTGCAGAATAATGTCTCCAGGTTCTCAGCGATCGCCAGATAGTTGTCAACGTCTTGAGGTTTTCACCACACACAAAAATGTACAAATCACATTCCAATAAATTAAGTAGAAGATCCACGATTTCTACAACACGAGCAGCACTGAAGGGGTGGACACGACGGGGGCGACAGTCCAGAAAAGCAAGGGCTACAGTCATTAAGGTGAAAAAGATTTTACAAACATTTGGCAACAATTAGGTAAGTCAATGATTTCGCAAGGTAAAAATCTTTTTGTAGCATTTTAGCCAGAAAATGTATAAAAATTAGATTAATGGCTAACGGAAAATGATGACCACATTGCAGGCTTTCCGGACTGCTCCGGTCTCCTCCTCGGGTGTCTCTCAAGACAGAATCGTGCGGTAGATGAGACCAGGGATCAATGTGAGTGGAGGAGGAACAAACCGCTGCAGTTACAGATAAGGAGCGTGAACGTTTTATTGTCCCCCCGCTATATATCCAGTCCGTGAATGTGCTGAGGCAATGGTGGTCATGAAATGGTGGTCATGAAATTCCCTTTTAGTATCAGGACTTTGTCAGATCTTTCTTTTATTGTGTGGAGATGAGAGTTCATTCTTGTTTCACTGACCGAGACGCCAAGTGAGACGTACAATCAAGTGGACCATATAAGTCGTGGTGCAGGTACCTGGGATCTTGTAGTCCTGATGTGCACTGATCCCAGATGATTATGATGTCATCATTGTAACGGTACTAGGCCAAAGGCTTGATGGGGCAGGAGGACAGGAAGTCACTTTCAAACTCGGCCATTAACAGAATTGCATATTGTGGTGCCATTTGGCTCCCCATTGCTGTGGCGGTCTTCTGTAGGGATATGCTGTCACCAAATAAAAGGTAGCTATGGGTGAAGATGGATTTTGTAAGTTCCACCATAGATTCCTTTATTTTTTTTAATAAAAACCTGGCAGGCTTTTACTCCATCCTGGTGCGGAATACTGCAATATACAGATTCCACATCCTTGGTGGCCAGGATAGTCTCTTTTTATTTAGTAGGTCGTGTCCTGAAGGTAGCTGGCAAGGTGTTTAAGGACAGCTTCCGCCATCCAGAATGTATGCCCTTCTACCTCTCTTAAGGAATTCAGCCCTCATGGGTTCAGCACATTCATGGACTGGATATATATGAGAGGACAATAAAACGTTCACGCTCCTTATCTGTAACTGCTACAAATGTTTCATTCCCTCGGCTCACATCGATCTGCTTTATGTCGGTGGTCTCATCTGCCTCACTGTCCTAACCTGCCTGAGGAAGAGACCCGAGTGCTCTCGAAAGCTTGCAGTTTTGTCATCTTTTCAACCTTTAAAAAGGTATCGACCACTAAGGAATCTCATTTTTATATTGAAAGATTTGGCAGTAATCCCATCCCTGACCAGCAGGTGGCACCAACATGGCAGCCCAGGCAGGATTGCGTTGTGTCCGTAGCAGAGGAAACCTTCCTGAATTACGTAGACTGCTGGTGACCAAGTCTTACAGGTGACCCCAGAGCAGGGTGGTGACACGCAGGCAGCAGGTTTGTTCTTGAGAAAGCTGGTGGACTGAGGAGAGGGTGGTGCTCCTTCTGTCTCAGCTTCCGGCCGTTTCTCCTCCTCGTCTTCCTTTTTGGATATCCGGAAGGTAAACTGACCTTTCGCCTGGGATCCAGGCACGTCAAGCAATAACGGAGACGTCTACGGGCAGCCATGTCTCCTCAGAAGACCGGGATCTTGTCTCTGCGCACGTCGTCCAGGTCGTCATCCAGTGTGAGGAGAACCTGAGGAAGGAGGAAAGATTATTCCACCTGAGGAGCAGAAGACCCAGAACATTGGAAGAGACGATCCTAGAAGCCATGAGACTGAGAAGACCTAAGACGAGGCATTCAAGAGAAGCATGTGTAATATTCACTGACTGTTCATAGAGTGTAAGCTCCTGTGGCCAGAGGACTACGCTGCCCCGTGTATGCAGTCTCCTTGCCATCATATCCTTCACCTTTCTAGTAGCCAAAATGTTGCCCTGTGCCCGTCCCACTTTCTCCACCGCAAACCACAGACCTCACTGTACTCACCAGAAATGAGAAGAACATGGCAGTCGCAGAAAGAAAGTGCCAGATGTCATGGTCGTCGAAAAAGTGCATAAGGATACACTCGCGGTTCTTCTCACGGGACTGCGCTGGGCTCTCCTGTACATCAATACATTTTTGGTATTTAATTTTTTTTATGTATTCAGTTTTCCTGACTATCCAGGCCACAATATTGCAGTTCTCTTATTGTCCACTAGATGTCAGCACTACAAGCAGCAGTCTATTGTGTAGCGCTGCTGGCGACCACCAGGTGGCGATCGTCTAACACAAAAATTCAACAGGGGCCTTATTCTCACCTCCCAGCTGCTTAGGGTTTGGAAGAAGAAGTACAAGGCGGCAGCCCAGACGCCGGCGGTGGCCAAGATGCAGAAAAGCGGCAGCAGACGGATCCTCTCTGAGCTGCGGAGCTGCAAAAGGAAAATCGAGTGTGGGGAAAAAAAGTCTGCTCCACCTGCGGTTGTCTGTTCTGGGGTCAGGAAAAGCTGGATGACAGCAATGTGGGGGCAGGACAAGGGGATACCACCCAGCTGTCCCAGAACCCGACGTGTGTCATGTATGAGGTTCACGTGTTGTTTTTTTTCGCCGCCCCCTCCCTCGTTACCTTCATGATGATATAAAACGCCAGGTACAGCAGCAGGTTACAGATGAATATCCCCAACAAGTAGGAGGCAAAGTCTCGGGGGCGATACACCAGGCCAAAGATGGCGCTAGATGGCAAGGTGACAGGTTAGAGGTCACAGAACAAACGGCGGTCGCCATGACACCTAAAGATGCCGCGTTACATTGTGTCCAGTACTTACAAGAACCAGTTGACGATGTTCCCCACAATGAGCAGGATCATCCTGTCCTGAGGGAGAAAGATGGCGACAATCAGACTGCGCTACGAAAAACGCGCAAATCGCGTAATACAACTCATGACATGCAAATTTCAAGCTCCGCCTCTTTCATTGTGACATTGGCTCTGGTGGTCACCTACCATGTACATGGGCCGGCTGCACTGCTGAATACAGTCTATGTACACGATCTGGAAGATTCGCCGGAAAATCCCGAAATCTGTGGAGAAAGCAGAAGATTAAGCTTGAAATTCACTCACCGGAGCCCAGAAAGCTGAGATCTGATCAAGTGACGTTACAGGCCTGAGGCTGCACTACTGAGACTGATGACGTGATTCCTGTCAGGGGCAGTGTTGTCATGGGGACCTTGTGTGGAGCCAAATCATCATCTACATCAATGTTCACATGTAACCGCTAGTATGATGGGGATTGTGTTGTCGTTAGGACCTCTCAGTAGTGCAGCCTCAGGCTGCAACTTCAACCTGTCATAGCTTATGGTGGATTCACATTTTTAATGTTCGGGGACACATGAGACAAAAAGCAGAAAGGATGTTACCTGCGTTGGACACGTCTGTGTCAGGAGAGCAGAGGAGAGAGCAGAGAGATGGAGAGCGTCAGAAAGGAGGAAACCAGCACCAAGGTCAGAACAGGGGGAGGGTAACAGGCCGGGGGTCACATCCTATAATCCCCTATGGATCCAGTCCCAGGATATTATCGCAGGACGGATACCAGGCCCAATATTCGGCATAGTGTTAATATACTGACGGGAAGCTATTGTTTTCTGGAGTCAGCCATGTCCTGACACACCTGACTCTGCCTGGGCTGCACTAGACAGGAAGTGTGTGGTGCGCAGAAGATTATCTTCCCTCCCCACCCTGGGGTAACACGGCTATAACCACCCTGAGGGTACGGGAGGGATCCCCATCCTCCTCACCGATCCTGAAGCGTCCCATGTAATAGATGTGAGTGCTGAGCGCCAGGGACCCCACCACGTGGATGATGGAGAAGATCACCCAAAACCACCAGTTGTCCTTCCCGAAAACCTAGAGGAAAAGACGAGATGATTGGAGGCCAGAACATGGTCCAGGAGGTGGACAAAACCTACCTACAACCTACCTACCTACCTACACTTACATCAAGTCTAATCTATCATCTATCTAATCAAATCAAATACGCTTTATTGTCAGGACTAAATACATTTTAGCATTGCCAAAGCAAGTGGGAAATAATTAGGTAGCGTTGGGGGATGGGGACATATACAGGGTGGGAGTCCATGGTACATCAGGCTCCTCTCAGTCTATGGCAGGCAGTAATATATTGTGCTGCTATGGCCGTTGTGTTCTCCTCTTCCCCCAGCAGTATGGAGAGTCTCTCCTCCTCCTCCATGGACGTGAAGTCTGGGCAGAGATCAGACAGTCTCCTGAAGTCAGTCTCCCTCACTGCTGAGTATTTGGGGCACCGCAGCAGGAAATGAGCCTCATCCTCCCCGGCCTCCTGGTCGCACTGCTGGCACAGTCTGCTCTCCTGGGCATGTACCTCTGTCGATGACGCCCGGATTCAATGAGCAGGCTGTGGGCGCTCAGTCTGTACCGGCTCAGGATCTGTCTGTCTTTTGGATTGGGGAGTTTCTCCAGATTATGGGCCAGTTTGTACTCCCTCTGCAGGCTCTGGTATACTGTCAGCTTCTGGGATGCTATTATGTCGTTCCTCCAGACGCTAATATACTCCTCTTTGTACTTGTGTATCGTCCTCTGGATTCCGCCCTTTGTCAGGCTATATTGGTTGGTGGCTTGGGCAGGCTGGGTTTGGGTGACTTGTTGCTTTGTTTTTCTGGGGCATCTTGGTGTAGCAGGGCTTTGTGATGGTAGGAGCTGGGACTGCTGCTATGAAGATGGGCTCTGAATGATAGCGCCCTCTTCTGTACAGCAAAGTAGAGTGGGGAATCTGCCCAGTTCTGCTCGACAGGCGCTGTTTGAGGTGTCCCTGTGGACCTGGAGAAAGTGTTTGCAGAGTTCTAGGTGGAATAGTTCTGTTGGCCCAGAGTCCACCTTTGCCCGGTCTGGGTATATGTCTGGGCCCCAGACTTCGCTGCCATACAGGAGGATTGGGGCGATGATGGTGTCATGGATTTTAAGCCAGACGCCATCTGATGGCAGAGAAGGTTTTGCTCACCTTGTCTTTCAGTGTTTCCATGGCTTTCTTAAAACTCCCTGATTGGCTGATTTCTAGGCCCAGGTAGGTGTAGCTGTCTGTTTCTGAAATTGGACAGTTGTTTAGCAGGGAGGAAGGACACCGGCTGCTTTCCGGTTTCTTTTCTGGAACACCATGATGTTGGTTTTCTTTGGATTGATGGGCAGTGCCCATGTGTTACTGAACTTCTCCAGGATTTTCAGGTTATCATGGAGACCTTTCTCAGTTGGCGATAGTATCAGAAGATCATCTGCATAAAGGAGAAATTTCACCTCGGTGTCATAGAGGGTGAGACCAGGTGCTGTGGAGGACTCCAGAGGGTGAGACCAGGTGCTGTGGAGGACTCCAGAGGGTGAGACCAGGTGCTGAGGAGGACTCCAGAGGGTGAGACCAGGTGCTGTGGAGGACTCCAGAGCCGCTACCAGCTCATTGATGTAGATGTTAAACAGAGTTGGACTGAGGCTGCAGCCCTGTCTGACTCCTCGGCTCTGCTGGAAATAAGCCGTTCTCCTCCCATTTACCTTCACGCTGCATCTGTTCTCAGTGTAGGAGCTTCTGATGACATCATATGTTTTTCCTCCTATTCCGCTTTCAAGAAGTTTCAGGAATAGGTCCGGGTGCCACACTGAGTCAAAGGCCTTCTTAAAGTCCACAAATCAGGCATAGATCTTTCCCTGCTTTGTATTGTGGACATGGCTCTTGATGAGGCTCTGCAGGGTGTAGATGTGGTCCGTGGTGCGGTGGTTTGGTATGAAGCCTGCTTGGCTTCTGCTGAGGATCCTCTTATTCAGGATACTGCTGAGGAGTTTTCCCAGGTAGCTGCTGACACATATCCCTCTATAGTTGGCTGGGTCATACCCGTCTCCGCCCTTGTGTATGGGGGGTGATGATGCCTTGGTTCCAGCTCTGGGGGAAGTAGCCGGCACTCAGCACAACATTGTAGAGTTTTACTAATGCGACCTGGATACCTGGCGGGCTGTATTTGATCATTTCTGGAAGGATCCCATCTGGGCCGCTGGCTTTTTTACTCTTTATCACTGAGATCCTCTCTGTTATCTACTGCAGCGTGATCGGTGTGTCTAGAGGGTTTTGGAAAGATTTTTTCCTCCATATCCTTCAGCTTTTTTGTGATTTATTTTTGTTCTGGGCTTTGGTCCTCCCTCGAGATGGCTTTGTAAAGATCCTTGAAGTACTGGAGCCAGATGTTGCCGTTTTTGATGTGGAGGTTGGTGTTCTTGCTGGTTTTGTCCATCTGCTTCCATAGTTCCCAGAAGCAGTTGTCCTGGAGAGCGTCTTGGAGTTGGAGGAGCTTGGTTGAGATGTTGCCTTGCTTTTTCTTTCTGAGGGTATTTTTGTATTGCCTTTGTATGTTGTTGTAGGCTTCCCTCAGACTGGGGTTGTTCGGATCTTGGTGTTTCCTATTTGAGGCCGTTCTTAGCGCCTTCCTTATATCTTTACACTCCCGGTCAAACCAGCGGTTGGGTTGTTGCTTTTTTGGCCTTTAGTTGTATCTTTTGAGGTCAGACATTTCCGCCATGGTGCAAAGTATATTATTAATTATTAGATTTACTCCTTCTAGGTTCAGCTCATACACTTTACTATGGAGGTTATGGAGCATCTCCTGGATCTCTGCGCTGTTTATGGTCTCCATATACTTTGGGGCTGACATCTTGGACCATTTAAAAGATGGAGGTAGGTTAAAGAGGCCGGTCTGCTGAGATGTTTGTGCTGGTGGTTTACTTCTGGATTTAATGTATAGGAGCAGTTGGTCTGACAGGTGTGTCTGTGGGGTGACTGTGAAGCCACCAACATTTGTGGGGTCCATATCTGTGATGGCGTAGTCCTCCTACATGGGAGTTTAGGGTATATCTACCAAGAGAGTCTCCCTTGGTGCTAGCTATCTATCTATCTATCTTATATATCTCATATCTATCTACAGCCCCTAATGTTGGGGTGGTGTGAGATTAACCCCTCGTACACCTGTCAGTAAGTAGGCAGACGCCTGGAGTACGTACCACCCCCAGGACCGCCAGGAAAATGACCAAAGCAAAGGAGGCGTAGGCTGCGTAGGCGCTGGC
Source organism: Bufo gargarizans (assembly GCF_014858855.1). Lineage (NCBI taxonomy): Eukaryota > Metazoa > Chordata > Amphibia > Anura > Bufonidae > Bufo > Bufo gargarizans. The sequence goes on along the minus strand of NC_058082.1, from coordinate 553,072,710 downwards.
GTTGATGTCGGGGTGCCGCGTCTGGTACAGTTTCAGCATGCAGAGCCCGGCGATCATGTACATGAAGGACGTGTCTGCGGAGGGAACATAAAAAAACGGAATGTACAGGACCGAATCCGAGGAGACGTTAGCCTCATCCTCCCGCATGACAGCGCTGAACTACACGTCTCAGCATCTGAGCAGAATAAGGAACACTGGGAGATTTCAGCTCTGAAGCCTCCAGGATTGTGACTGGTCTTCATGATATCAGTCTCTTACCAAACTGGAAGTTGGAGTAGTTGGGGCAGACGTGGTAACAGGCGCTGAGGATGCCCTCTGTGGTCAGGGCGATGCCCATTGTGTAGAAGAGGCCGAAATGCTTGGGGATCCCGAATTCCTGCAACAAGATGACATGTCCCCTACATATGACACCTAATAACTGCATTAACCCCTTCTTCACCGCAGTGCGCACGGTCCCCAGCTGCAGGTGACGGGCTGCAGAGCTGTCATTCTTACAAGCCCCTCCCACAAATGAAGTGTTATCATTGTATTATAAAATATTTAGCAATTTTCGGCTTCCTGTCAGTGAATTGAATCATTCTCACAAACACTTCTCACCGCTGAGTGTTTGCTACAATTGTATCCAGCCAGTAAACACATCGTAGGCCCAAGTCTGTCCTCGTAGCTTGTTACAATGTATCAGTCTGGAGTCCGGGCTGTGTCTAGACTAGAAACAACTGTAGCAAACCCTCAGCTGTAACGGTTCATACTTCAGGGATGATTTCATCAACTGACAGCAAGCAAAGATCTTACAAATGGTAAGAGAAGTTTAGAGGAAGGTTGCAGATTGCTCCTCATTTGCGCAGCGCTGGGAGGTGATGACAGCGCCGAGGCTCGGCCTCTTGTAACGCGGCGGTGGCGGCGGTGCTCGTACCAGGGCGTAGATGTCGTTGACCTCCACTAAGCTCTGGTGCTGGAGATCTCGGTACAGGACGATGAGGAGGAAGAGAAATCCGAGGAGGACATGGCCCAGGTTACTCAGGATGTTATTAAACGCACTAAACACGGGGAGAAGAAGAAGCGCGACGTTAAATATCTACAGGTCATTCAAGGCAAACAGCAACAAATAGCTGGGGGACAACCAATATGGCCGCCATCAGCTCCTATAGTTGGCAACCAGCTTTCCCACACCCCTGAATGGCTGATCAGCCTAGGTAAGTAGTCTTATGGGGGGACGGGGCCTGAGAAAGCTGGGTGACACCGACTCCCCCATCCCATGTAGGGGGCTCACCTGAGAACCCCGAGAGGATGGGCGCACAGGAAGTTATAGTAACAGATGTCCTGGTTTCCGGTCACATTGACCACCTGGTGAAGAGAAGACAACATGGATCTTATGTTACATCAGGCCCTGTGCTCCAGTCACATCCAGAGCTGCACACACAATGCGGGTAACTCTGGAGCGGCAGGACTTGTCATCTCTCTGCAGTCCCTGCTGCTTCAGTCTCTGCTCATGTGCAATCTATGGCAGACATACAGCAGGACGCTACATCTCCCGCAACGCTTTACAGCAGATCAGGTGCATTGTGGAATGTGAGACAGGATCGGCAGAGGGGGGAGGAGGGTGCTACCTACTGTCTGGTAGGTGATGACGAGCTGGACCACGGGCAGAGCGTAGAACACGGCGATGGTGACTATGTTCCTGTGCGGGAAGAGAAGGGAAGCGATGAATCCAGGATACAAGGACCGACAACTAGAGATACCATGATGCAAGGGCCACACACAACCATGATGCAAGGGCCACACACAACCATGATGCAAGGGCCACACACGACCATGAAGCAGGGGGGCCACACACGACCATGAAGCAGGGGGGCCACACATGACCATGAGGCAGGGGGGCCACACATGACCATGAGGCAGGGGGGCCACACACGACCATGAGGCAGGGGGGCCACACACGACCATGATGCAAGGGGGCCACACACGACTATGAAGCAGAAGGGGGCCACACACGACCATGATGCAAGGGGGCCACACACAACCATGATGCAAGGGGGCCACACACAACCATGATGCAAGGGGGCCACACACAACCATGATGCAAGGGGGCCACACACGACCATGATGCAAGGGGGCCACACACGACCATGATGCAAGGGGGCCACACACGACTATGAAGCAGAAGGGGGCCACACACAACCATGAAGCAGAAGGGGGCCATACACGACCATGAAGCAGAAGGGGGCCACACACAACCTAGACCGGAGGCCGCTCACCAGAAGTAGATCCTGTACTTCTTGCTGATGGTTCTCCGGTCCTTGATGGACAGATCGGACACGTACAGCAGCGTCTGTAGGAGGAATAATCATATATACTGGAATACTAATGGAAACCATGGGGACAATATAGCCGCCGCGGCGTCATCATGTGAACTTTAAAAAAATAATAGCAAATACAGGTGCACTCTGCGGTCTCACTAAACCCTCAAACTGATTTTAAAATTGAGAGATTAGCCAACATGTCCTACGGTGTAGGACATGTCTGAGCCCGAGCACCGCGCCAAGGTTTCTCAAGTAGCTCGGGACCTAACACTCACCCACCTGTGCCGTAGGGGCATTACCAGGAGCCAGTGGGCAAATTACAGGAGCATGAGGCCAACTCCAAACAACTGGTGAGTTGTATGTGAGTCGGCCTCATGCACAGGTAGGTGAGTGTTAGGTCCCGAGCTACTTGAGAAACCTTGGCGCGGTGCTCGGGCTCAGACATGTCCTCCACCGTAGGACATGTTGGCTAATCTTTCAATTTTAAAATCAGTTTGAGGGTTTAGTAAGACCGCAGAGTGCACCTGTATTTGCTATTATATTGCTATATTGATTATCACATCCACATAATTGCTATCTTGTGTAGGATGTCTATTGTGATACTTGTGGTTCGCTGCAGGCATCCTCCACCGTATGCATTTTTGCTGGGGATCGCCATTAGCAACGGGCCACAAGTGCAGGATTTGCTCCCCTGTATATATGCACGACTGCATGTGGGTTTGAGCACCTCCTGCTTGTTCAATACCACGCCATTCTTTTCAGTTTGTAATCATGTGAACTTTACCTTGGCTTGGATGACATTTTTATCGCCCTCCATCTCCGGGATTCCGTCAAAGTCACTTTCTTCATCCACAGAGCTGTCGGAGTAAACCCGCGGGCGAGGAATGGGGGGAACAGATTTCCCTTTTCTTTGGCGTGACTCATCTGCGGAGAAAAATGGTTTGAATATGATAAGAATTAAAAAATACGTCATCTGATAATATTATCAAATAATCCGATAATCCGACATCTGATAATCCGACACTTGTTTCTGACCACAGACAGCAACTGGGTGAATGCATTCTGCTGTTCCCTGTTATCAGCCATTCCCTGCAGTCTGCCGCCCTTACCTATCGCCCCGTAGCTGCTGCTGCCGCTCTGACCTATGACCCCATAGCTGCTGCTGCCGCTCTTACCTATTGCCCCGTAGCTGCTGCTGCCGCTCTCACTTATGACCCCATAGCTGCTGCTGCTCTCACTTATGACCCCATAGCTGCTGCCGCTCTTACCTATCACCCCGAAGTTGCTGCTGCTCTTACCTATCATCCCCTAGCTGCGGCTGCTTTTACCTATCACCCCGTAACTTCTGCTGCTCTTACCTATCACCCTGTAGCTGCTGCTGCTCTTATCTATTGTCCCATAGAGGCTGCTGCTGATGCTCTTACCTATCACCCCGTAGCTGCTGCTGCTCTTACCTATCGCCCTGTGGCTGCTGCTGCTCTTACCTATCGCCCTGTGGCTGCTGCTGCTCTTACCTATCGCCCTGTTGCTGCTGCTGCTCTTACCTATCGCCCTGTTGCTGCTGCTGCTCTTACCTATCACCCCGTAGCTGCTGCTGCACTTACCTATTGCTCTGTGGCTGCTGCTGCTCTTACCTATCGCCCCATAGCTGCTGCTGCTCTTACCTATCGCCCTGTGGCTGCTGCTGCTCTTACCTATCGCCCTGTGGCTGCTGCTGCTCTTACCTATCACCCCGTAGCTGCTGCTGCTCTTACCTATCGCCCTGTGGCTGCTGCTGCTCTTACCTATCGCCCTGTGGCTGCTGCTGCTCTTACCTATCACCCCGTAGCTGCTGCTGCTCTTACCTATCGCCCTGTGGCTGCTGCTGCTCTTACCTATCGCCCTGTTGCTGCTGCTGCTCTTACCTATCGCCCTGTTGCTGCTGCTGCTCTTACCTATCACCCCGTAGCTGCTGCTGCACTTACCTATCACTCTGTGGCGGCTGCTGCTCTTACCTATCGCCCCATAGCTGCTGCTGCTCTTACCTATCGCCCTGTGGCTGCTGCTGCTCTTACCTATCACCCCGTAGCTGCTGCTGCTCTTACCTATCGCCCTGTGGCTGCTGCTGCTCTTACCTATCGCCCTGTGGCTGCTGCTGCTCTTACCTATCGCCCCATAGCTGCTGCTGCTCTTACCTATCGCCCTGTGGCTGCTGCTGCTCTTACCTATCGCCCTGTGGCTGCTGCTGCTCTTACCTATCACCCTGTGGCTGCTGCTGCTCTTACCTATCGCCCCATAGCTGCTGCTGCTCTTACCTATCGCCCTGTGGCTGCTGCTGCTCTTACCTATCACCCCGTAGCTGCTGCTGCACTTACCTATCGCCCTGTGGCTGCTGCTGCTCTTACCTATCGCCCCATAGCTGCTGCCCTCTGGGGTGCTGGTGGTGATGGGATGTGAAGCTGCCACCGTTCCCTCTCCTGTAATAGTAACACAATGAGAATCTGAATAGATGCTGTGGTCACATAATCTCTCCCCTACATGGAGTAACTGGGGAGTAATCACTACAAATACTCAATGTCCAGCAGCCGCACCTTCCTCCGGGCTCCTATTAATGTTCAGACCTTTCTTCTGCATTCTGGAAAAACAAAAAATTCATAAAAGAGAGCACAATGCACTTCACTACCCACAGTCACCACAAGGGGGTGCAGCACACTCCACCACTAACATGTACTACCCACAGTCACCACAAGAGGGAGCAGCACACTCCACCACTAACATGTACTACCCACAGTCACCAGACGAGGGTGCAGCACACTCCACCACTAACATGTACTACCCACAGTCACCAGAAGAGGGTGCAGCACACTCCACTACTAACATGTACTACCCACAGTCACCAGAAGGGGGTGCAGCACACTCCACCACTAACATGTACTACCCACAGTCACCAGAAAGGGGTGCAGCACACTCCACCACTAACATGTACTACCCACAGCCACCAGACGAGGGTGCAGCACACTCCACCACTAACATGTACTACCCACAGCCACCAGACGAGGGTGCAGCACACTCCACCACTAACATGTACTACCCACAGTCACCAGAAGGGGGTGCAGCACACTCCACTACTAACATGTACTACCCACAGTCACCAGAAGGCGGTGCAGCACACTCCACCACTAACATGTACTACCCGCAGTCACCAGAAGGCGGTGCAGCACACTCCACTACTAACATGTACTACCCACAGTCACCAGAAGGGGGTGCAGCACACTCCACCACTAACATGTACTACCCACAGTCACCAGAAGGGGGTGCAGCACACTCCACCACTAACATGTACTACCCACAGTCACCAGAAGGCGGTGCAGCACACTCCACCACTAACATGTACTACCCGCAGTCACCAGAAGGCGGTGCAGCACACTCCACTACTAACATGTACTACCCACAGTCACCAGAAGGGGGTGCAGCACACTCCACCACTAACATGTACTACCCACAGTCACCAGAAGGGGGTGCAGCACACTCCACCACTAACATGTACTACCCACAGTCACCAGAAGGGGGTGCAGCACACTCCACCACTAACATGTACTACCCACAGTCACCAGAAGGGGGTGCAGCACACTCCACCACTAACATGTAATAACCACAGTCACCAGAAGGGGGTGCAGCACACTCCACCATTAGCATGTACTACCCACAGTCACCAGAAGGCGGTGCAGCACACTCCACCACTAACATGTAATAACCACAGTCACCAGAAGGGGGTGCAGCACACTCCACTACTAACGTGTACTACCCACAGTCACCAGAAGGGGGTGCAGCACACTCCACCACTAACATGTACTACCCACAGTCACCAGAAGGGGGTGCAGCACACTCCACCACTAACATGTACTACCCACAGTCACCAGAAGGCGGTGCAGCACACTCCACCACTAACATGTACTACCCACAGTCACCAGAAGGGGGTGCAGCACACTCCACCACTAACATGTACTACCCACAGTCACCAGAAGGGGGTGCAGTGCTTTATAATTCTGGGGACTGTCCACCTTTTAGTTTTCTGGAACCCACCTTAAATGATGAATGAATAACACCACAAACGCCCCCAGATAGAAGATGAGAAAGAAGAGGAGGCACAGGAGGGTGGCGTGGATGTAGACGGAATCTGGAGATTGGAAGATACGGGTCATGTGACTGTTACTTTAGCGACATACATAGTATACAGCATATATGGGGGCCCGGGGCACTTACCGTTGATAGCCGGTTTGATGGTCACCTCCATGTACTTCACCCGCTTCAGGTTCCAGGTGTGGTTCCCGATCCCTGTAGAAGGAGATGGCAAAAACGATCAGTGTGTGAATGTTACAAAGTATCAAAGATAGGAGATGTGAGACAGAGGACTGCTACACTGTAACGACTCTGCAGAGACCGAGGAGAGGAAGAAATATAAGAAGAGAAGATATGGAATTAATAATAATCTCTGCCCGGACAGCGAGTGATCACACTGACAAAAACCGCCCCAGATAGAAATGTCGGAGGGTGTGAAACACGTCCTGCGTCTCAGGCAGGTAAATAATTGTGGTAGGATTATACACCACAAGAGGGCGTAAAAGTGCTTCCCCTGCTGCCCTAGAAAAAGGCTCTCAGAGGCTACTTTTGAGCAGTGTACCGCTTGGTGAGAGATCAGTTACTGCTAGCCATGCCTCTGACATTTTGCCAATTTGACAGACTTTGGAGGAGGCGCATCATTGGACAGAGAAGCAGGATGGTGGTTTCGATGAATTGCTGCCATCTAGGCTGTTTTGACCCCGCGGTTCGGAGATGCTGGGGGCAGTGGTTACATGAGGACACGCGGTGATCAGGTTCCGGGCGGCCCAGACACCAGTGGAGAGGACGGTCTGATCCCCTGACAAGCATGAGCAGCTCCACCGTCCAGACGCAGGCAGCCCCTTCATTACACCCCTGTCTCTGCCCGGACTGCTTCAGGGACCTGTCACGATGCCCAGTAGGAGTCCTGCCATTGACAGCAGCCACTGTCACCTTTGTTTGCAATGGTGTCATGAACGAGGAACCTGGACTTCTCCGGACTGGAACCGTATTGTCTTTAGCGATGATTACAGGTTCTGTTTGGGATCTGACGATGGGCGGTTTGGAGTATGGAGGCCTCGTGCTTCTATCCTGCCTGTGGAGCGACACACTGCCCCACCCTGCTGGTGTAATGATCTGCGGAGCCATCACATAGGACAGTCGGTCACCCCTGGCAGTGCGAGGAGGACACTAACAGCTCAGCGATACGTGCCGGACATCCTGCAGCCACATGTGGTCCTCTCATGGCAGGATAATGCTCACCTGCACACAGCAAGGGTTTCCCAGGAACGTCTCCTCCATATGACACATTCTTGGCTGCCCGGTCACCAGATTTACCACCGATCCAGCATTTATGGGACCAGATGGGACGCCGGTTTCACCAACCTATGAGTGCACAGGATCTACAGTCCCAACTGTGACATCTGTGGGCAAATGTGCTGCAGGATACCATACAGAACCTGTATGCCTCGATGCCCAACCGTATCTCATCTTGTATCCAGGCTAGAGGCCGTATCTCATCTTCTGTCCATGAAGGAGGTTGTATTATATCTTGTATTCAGGCTAAAGACCATATCTCATCTTGTATGCGCGCTAGAGGCCATATCTCATCTTGTATCCAGACTAGAGGCCGTATATCATCTTGTATCCAGACTAGAGGCCGTATCTCATCTTATATGCAGGGTAGAGGCCGTATCTCATCTTATATGCAGGGTAGAGGCAGTATCTCATCTTATATGCAGGGTAGAGGCCGTATCTCATCTTGTATCCAGACTAGAGGCCGTATCTCATCTTATATGCAGGGTAGAGGCCGTATCTCATCTTATATGCAGGGTAGAGGCCGTATCTCATCTTGTATCCAGACTAGAGGCCGTATCTCATCTTATATGCAGGCTAGAGGCCGTATCTCATCTTGTATCCAGACTAGAGGCCGTATCTCATCTTATATGCAGGGTAGAGGCCGTATCTCATCTTGTATCCAGACTAGAGGTCGTATCTCATCTTGTATCCAGACTAGAGGCCGTATCTCATCTTGTATCCAGACTAGAGGCCGTATCTCATCTTGTATCCAGACTAGAGGCCGTATCTCATCTTATATGCAGGGTAGAGGCCGTATCTCATCTTGTATCCAGACTAGAGGTCGTATCTCATCTTATATGCAGGGTAGAGGTCGTATCTCATCTTGTATCCAGACTAGAGGCCGTATCTCATCTTATATGCAGGGTAGAGGCCGTATCTCATCTTGTATCCAGACTAGAGGTCGTATCTCATCTTATATGCAGGGTAGAGGCCGTATCTCATCTTATATGCAGGGTAGAGGCCGTATCTCATCTTATATGCAGGGTAGAGGCCGTATCTCATCTTATATGCAGGGTAGAGGCCGTATCTCATCTTGTATCCAGACTAGAGGCCGTATCTCATCTTATATGCAGACTAGAGGCCGTATCTCATCTTATATGCAGGGTAGAGGCCGTATCTCATCTTGTATCCAGACTAGAGGTCGTATCTCATCTTGTATCCAGACTAGAGGTCGTATCTCATCTTATATGCAGGGTAGAGGTCGTATCTCATCTTGTATCCAGACTAGAGGCCGTATCTCATCTTGTATCCAGACTAGAGGCCGTATCTCATCTTGTATCCAGGCTAGAGGCCGTATCTCATCTTGTATCCAGACTAGAGGCCGTATCTCATCTTGTATCCAGACTAGAGGCCGTATCTCATCTTGTATCCAGGCTAGAGGCCGTATCTCATCTTGTATCCAGACTAGAGGCCGTATCTCATCTTGTATCCAGCCTAGAGGCCGTATCTCATCTTGTATCCAGACTAGAGGCCGTATCTCATCTTGTATCCAGGCTAGAGGCCGTATCTAATCTTGTATCCAAGCTAGAGGCTGTATCTCATCTTATATGCAGGGTAGAGGCCGTATCTCATCTTATATGCAGGGTAGAGGTCGTATCTCATCTTGTATCCAGACTAGAGGTCGTATCTCATCTTATATGCAGGGTAGAGGCTGTATCTCATCTTATATGCAGGGTAGAGGCCGTATCTCATCTTATATGCAGGGTAGAGGCCGTATCTCATCTTATATGCAGGGTAGAGGCCGTATCTCATCTTATATGCAGGGTAGAGGCCGTATCTCATCTTATATGCAAGGTAGAGGCCGTATCTCATCTTATATGCAGGGTAGAGGCCGTATCTCATCTTATATGCAGGGTAGAGGCCGTATCTCATCTTATATGCAGGGTAGAGGCCGTATCTCATCTTGTATCCAGACTAGAGGCCGTATCTCATCTTATTTGCAGGGTAGAGGCCGTATCTCATCTTGTATCCAGACTAGAGGTCGTATCTCATCTTGTATCCAGACTAGAGGACGTATCTCATCTTATATGCAGGGTAGAGGCCGTATCTCATCTTATATGCAGGGTAGAGGCCGTATCTCATCTTGTATCCAGACTAGAGGCCGTATCTCATCTTATATGCAGACTAGAGGCCGTATCTCATCTTGTATCCAGACTAGAGGCCGTATCTCATCTTATATGCAGGGTAGAGGCCGTATCTCATCTTGTATCCAGACTAGAGGTCGTATCTCATCTTGTATCCAGACTAGAGGTCGTATCTCATCTTATATGCAGGGTAGAGGCCGTATCTCATCTTGTATCCAGACTAGAGGCCGTATCTCATCTTGTATCCAGACTAGAGGCCGTATCTCATCTTATATGCAGGGTAGAGGCCGTATCTCATCTTGTATCCAGACTAGAGGTCGTATCTCATCTTGTATCCAGACTAGAGGTCGTATCTCATCTTATATGCGGGGTAGAGGTCGTATCTCATCTTGTATCCAGACTAGAGGCCGTATCTCATCTTGTATCCAGACTAGAGGCCGTATCTCATCTTGTATCCAGGCTAGAGGCCGTATCTCATCTTGTATCCAGACTAGAGGCCGTATCTCATCTTGTATCCAGACTAGAGGCCGTATCTCATCTTATATGCAGGGTAGAGGCCGTATCTCATCTTGTATCCAGACTAGAGGTCGTATCTCATCTTATATGCAGGGTAGAGGTCGTATCTCATCTTGTATCCAGACTAGAGGCCGTATCTCATCTTATATGCAGGGTAGAGGTCGTATCTCATCTTGTATCCAGACTAGAGGCCGTATCTCATCTTGTATCCAGACTAGAGGCCGTATCTCATCTTGTATCCAGGCTAGAGGCCGTATCTCATCTTGTATCCAGACTAGAGGCCGTATCTCATCTTGTATCCAGACTAGAGGCCGTATCTCATCTTGTATCCAGGCTAGAGGCCGTATCTCATCTTGTATCCAGACTAGAGGCCGTATCTCATCTTATATGCAGACTAGAGGCCGTATCTCATCTTGTATCCAGACTAGAGGCCGTATCTCATCTTATATGCAGGGTAGAGGCCGTATCTCATCTTGTATCCAGACTAGAGGTCGTATCTCATCTTGTATCCAGACTAGAGGTCGTATCTCATCTTGTATCCAGGCTAGAGGCCGTATCTCATCTTGTATCCAGACTAGAGGCCGTATCTCATCTTGTATCCAGACTAGAGGCCGTATCTCATCTTGTATCCAGGCTAGAGGCCGTATCTCATCTTGTATCCAGAGTAGAGGCCGTATCTCATCTTGTATCCAGGCTAGAGGCCGTATCTCATCTTGTATCCAGACTAGAGGCCGTATCTCATCTTGTATCCAGGCTAGAGGCCGTATCTAATCTTGTATCCAAGCTAGAGGCTGTATCTCATCTTATATGCAGGGTAGAGGCCGTATCTCATCTTATATCCAGACTAGAGGTCGTATCTCATCTTGTATCCAGACTAGAGGTCGTATCTCATCTTATATGCAGGGTAGAGGCTGTATCTCATCTTATATGCAGGGTAGAGGCCGTATCTCATCTTATATGCAGGGTAGAGGCCGTATCTCATCTTATATGCAGGGTAGAGGCCGTATCTCATCTTATATGCAGGGTAGAGGCCGTATCTCATCTTATATGCAGGGTAGAGGCCGTATCTCATCTTATATGCAGGGTAGAGGCCGTATCTCATCTTATATGCAGGGTAGAGGCCGTATCTCATCTTATATGCAGGGTAGAGGCCGTATCTCATCTTGTATCCAGACTAGAGGCCGTATCTCATCTTATATGCAGGGTAGAGGCCGTATCTCATCTTATATGCAGGGTAGAGGCCGTATCTCATCTTGTATCCAGACTAGAGGCCGTATCTCATCTTATATGCAGGGTAGAGGCCGTATCTCATCTTGTATCCAGGCTAGAGGCCGTATCTCATCTTGTATCCAGACTAGAGGCCGTATCTCATCTTGTATCCAGGCTAGAGGCCGTATCTAATCTTGTATCCAAGCTAGAGGCTGTATCTCATCTTATATGCAGGGTAGAGGCCGTATCTCATCTTATATCCAGACTAGAGGTCGTATCTCATCTTGTATCCAGACTAGAGGTCGTATCTCATCTTATATGCAGGGTAGAGGCTGTATCTCATCTTATATGCAGGGTAGAGGCCGTATCTCATCTTATATGCAGGGTAGAGGCCGTATCTCATCTTGTATGCAGGGTAGAGGCCGTATCTCATCTTATATGCAGGGTAGAGGCCGTATCTCATCTTATATGCAGGGTAGAGGCCGTATCTCATCTTATATGCAGGGTAGAGGCCGTATCTCATCTTGTATCCAGACTAGAGGCCGTATCTCATCTTATATGCAGGGTAGAGGCCGTATCTCATCTTGTATCCAGACTAGAGGTCGTATCTCATCTTATATGCAGGGTAGAGGTCGTATCTCATCTTGTATCCAGACTAGAGGCCGTATCTCATCTTATATGCAGGGTAGAGGCCGTATCTCATCTTGTATCCAGACTAGAGGTCGTATCTCATCTTATATGCAGGGTAGAGGCCGTATCTCATCTTATATGCAGGGTAGAGGCCGTATCTCATCTTATTTGCAGGGTAGAGGCCGTATCTCATCTTATATGCAGGGTAGTGGCCGTATCTCATCTTATATGCAGGGTAGAGGCCGTATCTCATCTTATATGCAGGGTAGAGGTCGTATCTCATCTTGTATGCAGGGTAGAGGTCGTATCTCATCTTGTATCCAGACTAGAGGCCGTATCTCATCTTGTATCCAGACTAGAGGCCGTATCTCATCTTATATGCAGGGTAGAGGTCGTATCTCATCTTGTATCCAGACTAGAGGCCGTATCTCATCTTATATGCAGGGTAGAGGCCGTATCTCATCTTGTATCCAGACTAGAGGCCGTATCTCATCTTATATGCAGGGTAGAGGCCGTATCTCATCTTGTATCCAGGCTAGAGGCCGTATCTCATCTTGTATCCAGACTAGAGGCCGTATCTCATCTTGTATCCAGGCTAGAGGCCGTATCTAATCTTGTATCCAAGCTAGAGGCTGTATCTCATCTTATATGCAGGGTAGAGGCCGTATCTCATCTTATATCCAGACTAGAGGTCGTATCTCATCTTGTATCCAGACTAGAGGTCGTATCTCATCTTATATGCAGGGTAGAGGCTGTATCTCATCTTATATGCAGGGTAGAGGCCGTATCTCATCTTATATGCAGGGTAGAGGCCGTATCTCATCTTGTATGCAGGGTAGAGGCCGTATCTCATCTTATATGCAGGGTAGAGGCCGTATCTCATCTTATATGCAGGGTAGAGGCCGTATCTCATCTTATATGCAGGGTAGAGGCCGTATCTCATCTTGTATCCAGACTAGAGGCCGTATCTCATCTTATATGCAGGGTAGAGGCCGTATCTCATCTTGTATCCAGACTAGAGGTCGTATCTCATCTTATATGCAGGGTAGAGGTCGTATCTCATCTTGTATCCAGACTAGAGGCCGTATCTCATCTTATATGCAGGGTAGAGGCCGTATCTCATCTTGTATCCAGACTAGAGGTCGTATCTCATCTTATATGCAGGGTAGAGGCCGTATCTCATCTTATATGCAGGGTAGAGGCCGTATCTCATCTTATTTGCAGGGTAGAGGCCGTATCTCATCTTATATGCAGGGTAGTGGCCGTATCTCATCTTATATGCAGGGTAGAGGCCGTATCTCATCTTATATGCAGGGTAGAGGTCGTATCTCATCTTGTATGCAGGGTAGAGGTCGTATCTCATCTTGTATCCAGACTAGAGGCCGTATCTCATCTTGTATCCAGACTAGAGGCCGTATCTCATCTTATATGCAGGGTAGAGGTCGTATCTCATCTTGTATCCAGACTAGAGGCCGTATCTCATCTTATATGCAGGGTAGAGGCCGTATCTCATCTTGTATCCAGGCTAGAGGCCGTATCTCATCTTATATGCAGGCTAGAGGCCGTATCACATCTTATATGCAGGGTAGAGGCCGTATCACATCTTATATGCAGGGTAGAGGCCGTATCTCATCTTATATGCAGGGTAGAGGCCGTATCTCATCTTATATGTAGGGTAGAGGCCGTATCTCATCTTATATGCAGGGTAGAGGCCGTATCTCATCTTATATGCAGGGTAGAGGCCGTATCTCATCTTATATGCAGGGTAGAGGTCGTATCTCATCTTGTATCCAGACTAGAGGCCGTATCTCATCTTATATGCAGGGTAGAGGCCGTATCTCATCTTGTATTCAGACTAGAGGTCGTATCTCATCTTATATGCAGGGTAGAGGTCGTATCTCATCTTGTATGCAGGGTAGAGGCCGTATCTCATCTTATATGCAGGGTAGAGGCCGTATCTCATCTTGTATGCAGGGTAGAGGCCGTATCTCATCTTGTATTCAGACTAGAGGTCGTATCTCATCTTATATGCAGGGTAGAGGCCGTATCTCATCTTATATGCAGGGTAGAGGCCGTATCTCATCTTATATGCAGGGTAGAGGCCGTATTCTAATATGTGAATGTTACTCCTCCATGCACATGCGCAGCTCCTTATTTCACCTCTAGGGGGCAGCACTATTCCTTTAGCATTGTTTGTATAATGTCGCCATATTCTGCAGTCACACACTGGCGTCCAGGCTATTTATATGGTGCAGACTGGATACAAACCCTCAGCTGTGATCAGTATTAGCTCTGTACAGGTTTTAAGCCTCAAAATGTCCATGAGAATGTTTCTAATCACTGACAGCAAGCAGAGATCTTGAAAATGGAAAGAAACATATGCACAATGTCTACTAAACTCAAATGTGTAATCAAAAGTGGAGCAATGAGCAGGTGCAGCTCCCCTCTGTGGCCAGCAGGCGGCGCCTCTTACCTATAGTGGACATTGGGACGGAGCCGCCACACGTATAGTCTTCAGGCTTGATGACGAATACAGTGTAAAACTGACCAGTGGGGAAATCCTTCCTCTGTATGGGGGGAAAGCACAAGTTACACCGGAGAACGGGCGGCCGGACCTCCCCCCAGATACAGAACACAGCAGCCGCCTTAAAGGGGTGGTCCAACGTCACTTATCGCCTAGCCACAGGAAAGGACGGATTAGGGAATGTCTGATTGGCGGGGGTCCGACTGCTAGTGCCCCTCGACGATCACGAGAACGGAGCCCCCTTGGTTCTCTGTTTGAGTCGAGTGGCGGTCATGCATGTCCTCTGCTACTCTATGGGCCGGGGTCAGACACAACACGGTTATTTCATTTCCAATTAATACCGCCATACACTGCTTAATAATACTGGGTGCTTTTAGGTGGCTCCTGGGGTTTCCTTCCTCAGAGGGCCCCCTAGGAATTGAAGCGGTGGAGGGGGTCCAAGGCATTTTGCGAACTAGATGGCAGAGGACAATGGTGGAGAAGGGTAAGGGGTCCAATGCCCTGCCCGGCCCGGTATTAACCCCATGTGCACTGCGGAACCCACCTGTATGGTGATGGCGGCTTTCTTGGTCATGGACTGGTAAATGCCATTGAATTCCACATTGTGATCCAGATCGTAGACCGGACACTGGAGGAGAGAGGAGACGAGGCTGAATGAGAGCAGGATACATGCTGGGACTTGTAGTTCTATCAATGCTACTGATGCAAGTGGCAAAAGCAAATCACTTTCATACATTTCTTCCCATAATGCCTTGATATTTCTGGGTGACCCCTGGCAGTGCCCGCTGATTATGGGGGTCCTCACCCTGTATAGCTGCATATCGATACAATGAGATCAGTGATCGGACACATTGTATTTCCAGATGATAAGTATCAGTGATCGGATACATTGTATTTCCGGGTGATAAGTATCAGTGATTGGATACATTGTATTTCCGGATGATAAGTATCAGTGATCGGATACATTGTATTTCCGGATGATAAGTATCAGTGATCGGATACATTGTATTTCCGGATGATAAGTATCAGTGATTGGATACATTGTATTTCCGGATGATAAGTATCAGTGATCGGATACATTGTATTTCCGGGTGATAAGTATCAGTGATTGGATACATTGTATTTCCGGATGATAAGTATCAGTGATCGGATACATTGTATTTCCGGGTGATAAGTATCAGTGATTGGATACATTGTATTTCCGGATGATAAGTATCAGTGATCGGATACATTGTATTTCCGGGTGATAAGTATCAGTGATCGGATACATTGTATTTCCAGATGATAAGTATCAGTGATTGGATACATTGTATTTCCGGATGATAAGTATCAGTGATCGGATACATTGTATTTCCGGGTGATAAGTATCAGTGATCGGATACATTGTATTTCCAGGTGATAAGTATCAGTGATTGGATACATTGTATTTCCGGGTGATAAGTATCAGTGATTGGATACATTGTATTTCCGGATGATAAGTATCAGTGATCGGATACATTGTATTTCCGGATGATACGTATCAGTGATCGGATACATTGTATTTCCAGATGATAAGTATCAGTGATTGGATACATTGTATTTCCGGATGATACGTATCAGTGATCGGATACATTGTATTTCCAGATGATAAGTATCAGTGATTGGATACATTGTATTTCCGGATGATAAGTATCAGTGATTGGATACAGTGTATTTACGGATGATAAGTATCAGTGATCGGATACATTGTATTTCCGGATGATAAGTATCAGTGATCGGATACATTGTATTTCCGGATGATAAGTATCAGTGATTGGATACATTGTATTTCCGGATGATAAGTATCAGTGATTGGATACATTGTATTTCCGGATGATACGTATCAGTGATCGGATACATTGTATTTCCGGATGATAAGTATCAGTGATCGGATACATTGTATTTCAGGATAAGTATCAGTGATCGGATACATTGTATTTCTGGATAAGTATCAGTGATCGGATACATTGTATTTCCGGATGATACGTATCAGTGATCGGATACATTGTATTTCCGGATGATACGTATCAGTGATCGGATACAGTGTATTTACGGGTGATACGTATCAGTGATCGGATACATTGTATTTACGGATGATACGTATCAGTGATCGGATACATTGTATTTCCGGGTGATAAGTATCAGTGATTGGATACATTGTATTTCCGGATGATAAGTATCAGTGATCGGATACATTGTATTTCCGGATGATAAGTATCAGTGATTGGATACAGTGTATTTCCGGATGATAAGTATCAGTGATCGGATACATTGTATTTACGGGTGATAAGTATCAGTGATCGGATACATTGTATTTCCGGATGATACGTATCAGTGATCGGATACATTGTATTTCCGGATGACGGGAGTCACATTCGTCTAGTGGGTGCCGTGCCAGCGCTGGTTGACACATTGTGCCAAACGATGAGAGGAATGTACACACGGGCTTATAGGTGAAGATGGTGCATACTGCGTCAAATTCTCATGTCAACCAGATTTAAAGGGGACCTCTTGATTGGAGTAATGAAGGTGACAGGTCATAGGGCACATGATGCTCTAACTCTGCCTTCATAATGCTGATTTGGGGGATTTTATTACTGTATTTTATTACTTTGGGGGACTGCTCTTTAAGCGACTGTATTTTATTACTACAGGGGGAGTGCACTTTAAGCGATTGTCTGTATTTTCTCCAGAGGTGTGGGCTGGGTGACTACTCACTTTAATATCCTGGACGGAGACCACGGTGCAGGGGTACGTCTCGGCGGACTTGACCTTGATGATGACGGAGTCCACGCCCTCTGGGAATGAGTACAGGAAATACTGCATGGGAGAGAAGGGGTTAAAGGCTACTGCCTATTTGCTGTGAACACTGCATTTCGATGTGTTACTATTTGTCTACAACATGTCGCCCGCCCGTCACCCTCAGTGGACACGTCACCCGGCTTTCACCCGCCCAGAAGGCAAACACGACAGTCCGATAGCGCAGGGCAGAGGCCTTACCTGGGGCTGCGAGGGCGAGGCGCTGAAATTCTGGGGAACATCCGTCCTGCAATAAAGGAGACGGACAAACATCACGGCACAAGCAGAACTGATGTCAGACACCTCCCACTGCAGGGGCACCCAGCTTTCCCAGAACCCCGGGAGCAAATCTGCTTAGCTATGCAGTTATACAGCCCTTGCATCGGTGCCATCAGGAGCCTGGGAAAGCTGGGTGACAATCACAGAACGTTATAACAAAAAGATAAGACGCTGCCACCGGAGCTGTCACCCAGCTTTAAGGCTCCATTCACACGTCCGCAACGTGTTTTGCGGATCCACAGAGCCGCGGATCCGCAAAACATGGAAAGCGGCAATGTGCGTTCCACATTTTGCGGACCGCACATTGCCAGCACTAAAAGAATATGCCTGTTCTTGTCTGCAATTGCGGACAAGAATAGGACATGTTCTATTTTTTTGCGGAACGGAAGTGCGGACCCGGAAGTGCGGATCCGCAATTCAGTGTCTGGGCAGCACATAGGAATGAATGGGTCCGCAATTCCGTTCCGCAAAATGCGGAACTAAATTGCGGACGTGTGAATGGAGCCTTAGTGACCATGTATCCCGAAGGAGGTGCTATTCAGGAGCCTGGGAAAGCTGGGTGAAGTATTGATAGAACATCAGAGCGCCGGAGCCGTCACCCAACTTTCAAGGAGCTTGCAAAGACAAGTGAGATTAGTGACCATGTATCCCGAAGGAGGTGCTAATCAGGAGCCTGGGAAAGCTGGGTGGCTGTCACATCAGGAATAGGAATACAACATGTTCAAAGCAGGAAAATCTCACAATATAAATGGACAAATCGGACAATCCCTTCCAATACAGCTGAGCGCAGCTTCTGCAAGAGTTGACACCCAGCTTTTCCAGGGCTCTGAACGCCAAATCTGCATAGGAAGAAGCATGGGAAAGCTGGGTGACAATGATATTAGGAAAAAGAGTTGCAAAATGTTCACCCAGCTTTCCCGGGGCTCTGGACAACAAGTCTGCCTCACTATGCAGTTTTAATTCTCCTGTGTAGGCAGATTTGTTGTTCAGGAGCCTGGGAAAGCTGGGTAACAATGATATTGATAGAGCATCGGAATTCTGCCCAGCTTTCCCAGGGCTCTGAAAAACAGATCTGCTTACTCACGCAGTTCTCTATTGCAGGACTGGGTGCAGATGCCACTCAGCTAACATTCAACAGCTTGGGAAAGCTGGGTGACAACTGAATTCATCGAGCTGGGTAGCGGTGCCATTCAGGAACCTGGGAAAGCTGGGTGACAACTAAATTCATCGAGCTGGGTAGCGGTGCCATTCAGGAACCTGGGGAAGCTGGGTGACAACTAAATTCATCGAGCTGGGTAGCGGTGCCATTCAGGAACCTGGGAAAGCTGGGTGACAACTAAATTCATCGAGCTGGGTAGCGGTGCCATTCAGGAACCTGGGGAAGCTGGGTGACAACTGAATTCATCGAGCTGGGTAGCGGTGCAATTCAGGAACCTGGGAAAGCTGGGTGACAACTGAATTCATCAAGCTGGGTAGCGGTGCCATTCAGGAACCTGGGAAAGCTGGGTGACAACTGAATTCATCGAGCTGGGTAGCGGTGCCATTCAGGAACCTGGGAAAGCTGGGTGACAACTGAATTCATCGAGCTGGGTAGCGGTGCCATTCAGGAACCTGGGAAAGCTGGGTGACAACTGAATTAATCGAGCTGGGTAGCGGTGCCATTCAGGAACCTGGGGAAGCTGGGTGACTGAATTCACCGAGCTGGGTAGCGGTGCCATTCAGGAACCTGGGAAAGCTGGGTGACAACTGAATTCATCGAGCTGGGTAGCGGTGCCATTCAGGAACCTGGGAAAGCTGGGTGACAACTAAATTCATCGAGCTGGGTAGCGGTGCCATTCAGGAACCTGGGGAAGCTGGGTGACAACTGAATTCATCGAGCTGGGTAGCGGTGCAATTCAGGAACCTGGGAAAGCTGGGTGACAACTGAATTCATCAAGCTGGGTAGCGGTGCCATTCAGGAACCTGGGAAAGCTGGGTGACAACTGAATTCATCGAGCTGGGTAGCGGTGCCATTCAGGAACCTGGGAAAGCTGGGTGACAACTGAATTCATCGAGCTGGGTAGCGGTGCCATTCAGGAACCTGGGAAAGCTGGGTGACAACTGAATTAATCGAGCTGGGTAGCGGTGCCATTCAGGAACCTGGGGAAGCTGGGTGACTGAATTCACCGAGCTGGGTAGCGGTGCCATTCAGGAACCTGGGAAAGCTGGGTGACAACTGAATTCATCGAGCTGGGTAGCGGTGCCATTCAGGAACCTGGGAAAGCTGGGTGATAATCATATAAAGAGATCAGAATCCTGTATAAACGCAAAATGCTCAGGGCAGGAGATGAATGGGCAAAGATTTCTAACCTCATTCATTACAGCCCCTCACCCAGCTTTCCCAGGACCCTGATACACAGATCTTCTTAGCTAAGCCATTTTGCATCTCCTCTTCCCTATATCCCTGCATTACAAGCAGATTTACCATTCAGGAATGTGGGAAAGCTGGGTGACGATCACATTCATAAAAATCGGGGCAAATATGGGAAAAATCAGCATCGATGCAACTTGTTCGCCCTGTGGGGTAAATTTTGGATGTATTTTGCCCCTTCACCCCATACAAAGAAAAGGAGAAAAACACTTACTGGAGTTCAAAGTGGGCCAGTCGTCTGATTATGAGCTCGTACTGGACACTAGTGGGCGCCATGGAGGCTATGTCTATGTACAACAACTGCTGTGAGGTCGGGGTCTGGCTCTCAGGGTCGATGGGGCACAGGGTGCGGCCCACGTCCTGGTAGGTGTATGTCCTCTGGTAGCTGCGGAGGAGAAGGTTACTGGTGAGATATACAGATACTAAAGGGTTAAATCAGGCTGCTCTACGGGCATCACACTACATCCTCCGCGGTGCTGCAGAGCCCGTCGTGTTCTGCCCACACACTAAAGCAGCAGAGACATTTGAAACCAGACTCCTTTATGCAGCTCTGGATGTGAGTAGTGTATTAGAATAGATTTACACTGTAAGCACTGCATAAAAGGATGCTACCTCCAGACACTGAACCGGCAGATAGAGGTCAGAGAGCAGATGAACTCTGCATGCAGCTCCGGAGCCTGAAACTAACACAATGTTACAAATACTGCATCCCACACGATCTGCCATAATGCGCCATATTAGAGGATGTTCCCTGCAGACACTGAACCAGCAGGAGAGCTTGAACTCTGCATGCAGCTCTGCATGTGACTAAAGCAAAATGTTCAAAAAGACACTGTGTCCCATGACGCCCCACTGGAGAGAGAGGATGCTCCCCGCAGACACTGAACCAGCAAGGAGTATAAGATCCCTCGGCCTAGCAGCTCTCAGGACAACAGAAGAACTCTGCATGCAGCTCTGCGTGTGACTGGAGCGTGAGATTAACAAAATGTTCAAAAAGACTGCTTCCCACACTGTGTCCCATGATGCACCACTGGAGGGGGGGCTCCCCGCAGACACTGAACCAGCAGGTGGTGTCAGATCCTTCAGCCCATGGCTGCCTGCACACAGGGGAGCAACGTCTTGCAGAAATTCTGCACAAATGTCCGTGCAGATTTCTCTGGGTTTCCGCACCAAAATCTGCATATGTTACTTGATATGATTTTGTCGCAGACCCTTCCGGCAAAATCTGCACCAAAAATCGCACAAACAATTGACGCTGCAGATTCCAGAATCCACACGTCAGGTGAGTTTCCGCACAGAAGAAAAAAAGCAAAGTGTACATGAGGTGTGTCCAATCGCATACACGTTGCTGGTACCGTATTACGCTGCGTTTTTTTCCCGTACGAGAATCCGCAATGTGTGGCGCTCAAGCAACCAGCAGAACTCTGAGTGCAGCTCTGCATGTGACCGGAGCACATGTCTCTCTGACGATGCACCATGGCAGAGGACGCTTTCACCTCACAGGGAAATGGGGCTGAAATGAGAAGAATTCAGCATGCAGCTCCGGAGGTGAATAGAGAGGATGATACTTACTAGCCCCTGAAGACGAGGGGGACCTGCCATGACAGCACTCCTTTCTGCTGACGCACCACAAACAGGACGGGGAACTCCAGGTCATCTGAATTGGAGCGAACGGAAACGCGCAAAGCGTCCACCTGCGAGAGGACGAGAGTGGTTAGACAAAGTTGGGGTCACATTCATCAAAATGACAGTTACCTGCGCTGATACACTGTAACAAACCATCTACAGGAGAGAGATGTGTGCTGCCGATGGGGAGTATTAGGGAGGCATGGGTTTCCAACCTTTTAGAATATAATCAATGGTTCTGTTCACTGCCAGCAAGCAGAGAGCTAGAAAATGGGGGAATAACTGAAACACAAATTCTATTGGAAACTCAAGTCATATTCAAAGGTACATGATACATGTCGCCTGCGCTGGTACATTGTAACAAACCATCTACAGGAGAGAGATGTGCGCTGCTGATGTGTTCACCTTACAGAGGACAGGATAACACTGTAACAAACCCTCAGCTGTGGGGAGTACTAGGGGAGGATGGGATTTCCAACCTTAGAATACGTCAACAATGGTTCATTCACTGCCAGCAAGCAGAGATCTAGAAAATGTTGGAGAATTGAAATACAAATGCTGTTGGAAAGCTTTATTTGTATTTAAAGTCTCAGTTCATGCGTCCTTCTGCGTCCGATTCCGGGAAAGCTGGGTGATCCCAGACGCCTCTGCGTTCAGTTGTGAGGATCGGGAGCCTGGGAAAGCTGGGTGACCATACCATCTGATCAGGACGAGGTTTGGAGCCGGCACCGCGGATAAACATCAATAAGCGGCCAAGTGGTTGCCATGGTAACACTGGGGGGTGCTGGGATGTTACTGGAGATTAACCACGTGCGACTGGTTGCCAGGCTGCCGGGTGTAGAGCAGGATGTCGGCAGCGGGCGGCCTGGCGTCTGTTAACCCTGCGTTATCTGTGAGATCCTGATATTTCTCCGCGGCGTCCACGTCAGTCCTCTGAATTATTTAGACAGCGGGAATCACTGCGACCCATTTACTCGTCCGATGCCCGGCGCCGCTGCTCAATATCAGGAGGAGAAATCTACACCAGCGCGACTAACAAGACCAAAATCTGATCATGGAGGTTCTTATCAAAAGCATCTCCACCCTCTGGCAACTTATACAGAAAGCAGTGGCCTAATACTATTAGTTATGGGCCTGTATGGGGTCGATGGATGGAGTCATCGGGCTGTAATCACATGGAGGGCCTCAGGCCGAAATACTAATCCCAAACCATGGGACAAAGCCCAGCCCCAAGTGAAGTGTAAACCAGTTCATCTCCACCCTCTGGCAACTTATACAGAAAGCATTGACCTAGTACTATTAGTTATGGGCCTGTATGGGGTCGATGCATGGAATCGCCGGGCTGTAATAACATACAGGGTCTCAGGCCGGCATACTAATCCCGAATAATAGGACAAAGCCCAGCCCCCAGTGAAGTGTAAACCAGTTCACCTCCACCCTCTGGCAACTTATACAGAAAGCAGTGGCCTAGTACTATTGGTTATGGGCCTGTATGGGGTCGATGGATGGAGTCCTCAGGCTGTAATCACATCCAGGGCCTCAGGCCGGCATACTAATCCCGAATAATAGGACTAAGCCCAGCCCCAAGTGAAGTGTAAACCAGTTCATCTCCACCCTCTGGCAACTTATACAGAAAGCAGTGGCCTAGTACTATTGGTTATGGGCCTGTATTGGGTCGATGCATGGAATCGCCGGGCTGTAATCACATGGAGGGCCTCAGGTCGGCATACTAATCCCAAATAATAGGACAAAGCACAGCCCCCAGTGAAGTGTAAACCAGTTCATCTCCACCCTCTGGCAACTTATACAGAAAGCAGTGGCCTAATACTATTAGTTATGGGCCTGTATCGGGTCAATGCATGGAATCGCCGGGCTGTAATCACATTCAGGGTCTCAGGCCGGAATACTAATCCTGAATAATAGGACTAAACCCAGCCCCCAGTGAAGTGTAAACCAGTTCATCTCCACCCTCTGGCAACTTATACAGAAAGCAGTGGCCTAGTACTATTGGTTATGGGCCTGTATTGGGTCGATGCATGGAATCGCCGGGCTGTAATCACATTCAGGGCCTCAGGTCGGCATACTAATCCCAAACCATGGGACTAAGCCCAGCCCCCAGTGAAGTGTAAACTAAAGCCAGACCGCCCCCCCACGCTTCTGGTTATGGTCCTGGATTAGGTCGCTGGACGCTGCGCCTACAGATCAGTATTTGAATTCCAAATCCTGGGACATTTGGTTGCTATGGGCAACAAGGACACTATATAGACCACAAAAGGGTGGGGCTTCTGCTGATGTGCTCCACGGTGGGCGTCCCGTGAACAGGGAATTCAAATGGTGGGAGGTGCAGGTTGCCATTGGCAACAAGGACACATTGTCCACCTCATTGGCTAGAAGAAAAAATTTGATTAATTTTGGCGCCCCCCCCCCTCCGGAGGCGGCCATTGTTACACACCCTGCCTTCAGCAGCCCCTTCTGACCACCCAAGTCTTTTGGTGCAGTTCATGTGTGGTCGGGAGCATGGCCTATATACAAATGGGCGGGGCATATGTCTGAACATTCTGTGCGCTGCACACAATCTCTTCCCCGGGTCACTTCTCAGAAGTATAAGAAAAATCTACAGCAAATAAAGTGGAAAAAACAAATACACCTTAATGTGTTCAAGGGAATCGACCGCAACTTCTAACATTTAACCATTTACTGAACCAAAAGCGTGACTGGGTTCTCCCCCAACGGAAGGCATCTGAATCCCCAAATAAATACAGACCCCAGACCAGTCCCCCTAAATACAGACACCAGACCAGACCCTCTAAATACAGACCCCCAGACCAGACCCTCTAAATTAATACAGACCCCAGACCAGTCCCCCTAAACTACTACTGACCACAGATCTGACCTTCTAAATACAGACCCCAAACCAGACCCTCTAAAGAAATACAGACCCCAAACCAGACCCTCTAAATAAATAGACCCCAGACCAGACCCCCTAAACTAATACAGAACCTAGACCAGAACCTCTAAATACAGACCCCAGACCAGTCCCCCTAAACTAATACAGACACCAGACCAGACCCCCTAAACTGATACAGACCCCTGACCAGACCCTCTAAAGAAATACAGACCCCAAACCAGACCCTCTAAACCAGGGATGCTCAGCCTGCAGCCCTCTAGCTGTTGCAAAACAACAGCTTCCAGCATGCCCTAATAGCTGTAGGCAGTCCAGGCATACTGGGAGTTGTAGTTTTGCAACAGCTGGAGGGCCGCAGGCTGAGCATCCTTGCTCTAAACTAATACCCCAGACCAGACGACTAAATATACAAGCTCACTCTTCTTCTCGTTCCTGCAGTCTCGCCCCGCCCGGGCACCAGAGCTGGCATCAGGGCATTGTCAGCACTCCCTGGAGGAATGGGCAGAGGTGAGATTGTGAAGAACAGCTAAAAAATGTCTCGCCATCATCTGCCCCAATATCTGTGCCGAGCCCCCCGTCGTATCACTGCCATCTTCTTATGAGTCTGAGGGGTCTTCGGGCTCAGGGGTAACTCCGACCTCTGCACAACCACCCAAAGAGAGGCATTTTTGTGTGAAGAACATTTATTTAAAGGGACAGTAAAACAATACCATTTCCTCAAGGGCATCCAGGCCTTAAAGTTAGTTTCCTCTTTAAGTGAAGTAACAAAACGGAGGCCCCTGAGTGGCAGGAATTTCCTCGTCACTCATTGATCGTCTTATCTGCGGCGGAGGAGTTCCCTTTAATTGCTCCATAATTAGTAAAGTGCCCTGAGACCAGAGACTTCCTGAAGTGATGCGCTGGTATTGATCGCCCATATCTCGGCGCCAGCTGCACAGAGGGCATTAAGCCATCGCCCTCAGAGCCAGAGAACAGGGGGAAGCTGTCAGATGTGTGAATGGGACTCAATCACAACCCTGCGCACAAGAGCTTACACTCCACTGAGGTCACAGTCTGCTACTTGGGGTGAGGGCCCCTGTGAGGCACTGAAACAGCAGGGGGCAGCAGAGAGGAGGGAGGTTTTGCACAATCTGACAAAAAGGGAGGAGTTGCCCTTTAATCCTTACACCAAGATTAGCACTTGTTTCTCTCGGGTATCTGAGCCCCCCACACTACAGCTGGGTGCAGGGCACAGGTGAGTGGACAGTGCCATGGCCAGCCCGGTCAATATCCAGTGCGCAGGGTGTGAACTCTCACCCACAGACCCCAGCATGTACTGAGAACGGATCAATCATTAACCCAAACCCTGGAGGACACCCAAGTCTGACCAACCAGACACACAGACGTCTGTGCCACATCACCCAGTGGGCACAAAGGGGAATGCTGGGAAGAGAGATCAGTAAACCAACAAGGAAACATCCCGAAAACCACAGGGATCTAATCCTGCTTACACAGCTGAGGGTCTGCTACAATTGTATCCAGTCTGTGAGCAGCACAAATCTCTCTCCTGTCCTGATAGTTTGTTACAATGTACCAGTGCAGGTAAAATGCATCAGTGGACTGCAGCCCAGACTGGATACACGGTATACAATAGCTGCATGGACTGCGGCGGGCACAGGACTCCTCTGCTGCACAGTGGACTGCGGCGGGCACAGGACTCCTCTGCTGCACAGTGGACTGCGGCGGGCACAGGACTCCTCTGCTGCACAGTGGACTGCGGCGGGCACAGGACTCCTCTGCTGCACAGTGGACTGCGGCGGGCACAGGGCTCCTCTGCTGCACAGTGGACTGCAGCAGGCACGGGACTCCTCTGCTGCACTGTGGACTGTGGCGGGCACGGGACTCCTCTGCTGCACAGTGAACTGCGGCGGGTACGGGACTCCTCTGCTGCACAGTGGACTGCGGAGGGCACAAGACTCCTCTGCTGCACAGTGGACGGCGGTGGGCACAGGACTCCTCTGCTGCACAGTGGACTGCGGCGGGCACAGGACTCCTCTGCTGCACAGTGGACTGCGGCGGGCACAGGACTCCTCTGCTGCACAGTGGACTGCTGCAGGCACAGGACTCCTCTGCTGCACAGTGGACTGCGGCGGGCACAGGACTCCTCTGCTGCACAGTGGACTGCGGCGGGCACAGGCCTCCTCTGCTGCACAGTGGACTGCGGCGGGCACAGGACTCCTCTGCTGCACAGTGGACTGCGGCGGGCACAGGACTCCTCTGCTGCACAGTGGACTGCGGCGGGCACAGGACTCCTCTGCTGCACAGTGGACTGCAGCGGGCACAGAACTCCTCTGCTGCACAGTGGACTGCGGCGGGCACAGGCCTCCTCTGCTGCACAGTGGACTGCGGCGGGCACAGGACTCCTCTGTTGCACAGTGGACTGCGGCGGGCACAGGACTCCTCTGCTGCACAGTGGACTGCGGCGGGCACAGGACTCCTCTGCTGCACAGTGGACTGCAGCGGGCACAGAACTCCTCTGCTGCACAGTGGACTGCGGAGGGCACAGGACTCCTCTGCTGCACAGTGGACTGCGGCGGGCACAGGACTCCTCTGCTGCACAGTGGACTGCGGCGGGCACAGAACTCCTCTGCTGCACAGTGGACTGCGGCGGGCACAGGACTCCTCTGCTGCACAGTGGACTGTGGCGGGCACAGGACTCCTCTGCTGCACAGTGGACTGCGGAGGGCACAGGACTCCTCTGCTGCACAGTGGACTGCGGCGGGCACAGAACTCCTCTGCTGCACAGTGGACTGCGGAGGGCACAGGACTCCTCTGCTGCACAGTGGACTGCAGCGGGCACAGAACTCCTCTGCTGCACAGTGGACTGTGGCGGGCACAGGACTCCTCTGCTGCACAGTGGACTGAGGCGGGCACAGGACTCCTCTGCTGCACAGTGGACTGCGGAGGGCACAGGACTCCTCTGCTGCACAGTGGACTGTGGCGGGCACAGGACTCCTCTGCTGCACAGTGGACTGAGGCGGGCACAGGACTCCTCTGCTGCACAGTGGACTGCGGAGGGCACAGGACTCCTCTGCTGCACAGTGGACTGTGGCGGGCACAGGACTCCTCTGCTGCACAGTGGACTGTGGCGGGCACAGGACTCCTCTGCTGCACAGTGGACTGTGGCGGGCACAGGACTCCTCTGCTGCACAGTGGACTGTGGCGGGCACAGGACTCCTCTGCTGCACAGTGGACTGCGGAGGGCACAGGACTCCTCTGCTGCACAGTGGACTGCAGCGGGCACAGAACTCCTCTGCTGCACAGTGGACTGTGGCGGGCACTGCCCGTACAGTGGACTGCCTCTCCATGCTGCACAGAATTGTTTCAGGTCTCTCTCATCAAAGGAGTAAAAGATGGCAACTTACTTGTTCTCTATATAGTGAGAGGGAGGTTTCTGCAATCTATGGGGAAGTGAAGGTGACCGTACACATTGGATGAATGGCGGACTGCCAATGGTAGATGTTGGTGAAAAAAGGGAAGGGGCATGCTGGGTTTTCTCACAGATAAGCTATCAGCAGAGTCTGGAGGAGACAGAGGTGCCTGGAGGGGATGGAGGAGTCTGGAGGAGGACAGAGGTGTCTGGAGGAGGACATAGGTGTCTGGAGGGGACAGAGGTGCCTGAAGGGGACAGAGGTGCCTGAAGGGGACAGAGGAGTCTGGAGAAGATGGAGGAGTCTGGAGGAGGACAGAGGTGTCTGGAGGGGACAGAGGAGGACAGAGGTGCCTGGAGGGGACAGAGGAGGACAGAGGTGCCTGGAGGGGATGGAGGAGTCTGGAGGAGGACAGAGGTGCCTGGAGGGGACAGAGGTGCCTGGAGGGGACAGAGGAGTCTAGAGGAGGACAGAGGAGTCTGGAGGGGACAGAGGAGTCTGGAGGAGACAGGTGCCTGAAGGGGACAGAGGTGCCTGGAGGAGTCTGGAGGAGACAGAGGTGCCTGGAGGGGATGGAGGAGTCTGGAGGAGGACAGAGGTGTCTGGAGGAGGACATAGGTGTCTGGAGGGGACAGAGGAGGACAGAGGTGCCTGGAGGGGACAGAGGAGGACAGAGGTGCCTGGAGGGGATGGAGGAGTCTGGAGGAGGACAGAGGTGCCTGGAGGGGACAGAGGTGCCTGGAGGGGACAGAGGAGTCTAGAGGAGGACAGAGGAGTCTGGAGGGGACAGAGGAGTCTGGAGGAGACAGAGGTGCCTGAAGGGGACAGAGGTGCCTGGAGGAGGACAGAGGTGCCTGGAGGGGATGGAGGAGTCTGGAGGAGGACAGAGGTGCCTGGAGGGGACGGAGGTGCCTGGAGGGGACAGAGGAGTCTGGAGGAGACAGAGGTGTCTGGAGGGGATGGAGGAGTCTGGAGGAGGACAGAGGTGCCTGAAGGGGATTGAGGAGGACAGAGGTGCCTGGAGGGGACAGAGGTGCCTGGAGGGGACAGAGGTGCCTGGAGGGGACAGAGGAGTCTGGAGGGGATGGAGGAGTCTGGAGGAGGACAGAGGTGTCTGGAGGAGGACAGAGGTGTCTGGAGGAGGACAGAGGTGTCTGGAGGAGGACAGAGGTGTCTGGAGGAGGACATACAGTAGGTGTCTGGAGGGGACAGAGGAGGACAGAGGTGTCTGGAGGAGGACAGAGGAGAAAAGGAGTCTAGGGGGGACAGAGTAGTCTGGAGAGGACAGAGGTGCCTGGTTGGGGGGGGGGGGGGGGCAGAGGAGTCTGGGGCGGGGACATTGGAGTTTTGAGGGGACAGAGGAGTCTAGTGGGGGACAGAGGAATCTGGAGGAGGACAGAGGAGAAGTGGAGTCTGGAGGGGACAGAGGTGTCTTGAGGACAGAGGAATATGGAGGAGGACAGAGGAGAAGAGGAGTCTGGAGGGGACAGAGCAGAAGAGGAGTCTGGAGTGGACAGAGAGCTCTCCCCCTTTAAGACCCCAATTTCATGTTTATAGAGGTTTCCCAACAACCAATGTTGAGGGAAGGAATGATCGGATTGTTCTGTTGTATTTCAATATGCCCAATCCTTTGTTCTGAAGGAGAACCTGCTTCCAGGGGTTTTCTCCATGTTGAGGTATTTGGCAGGGGCTTCAGGAGGGAGGTATAGCGGGTATATACAGTCTACTGCCAGCCTTTATCCCATTGCTTTGTGGACTCCCGGTGTCACAGCCCCTCCCCCAGTAGTCACAGCCCCTCCCACAGTAGTCACAGCCCCCCCCCCGAGTAATCAATCACTAAGGCCAGTCTCTTTCACAGCAATCTTGGATTTCGCACCAGAAATCCCTGCAGAAAGTTCCTTCCATTGTTTCCGGTGGGAGGCTGTGGTTTCTGACCGCTGGATTATTGTCACAGTAATAATCTGCAGCCACATGAGTTGGTTCTGGTTGTCGCCCCCCTTATACACCCATGCTATGAACCCGCACAGGGGCAGCCTCCCCATAGATAATACACCCACAGTGGGTACATCCACCCCTCCCCCCATAATGGACGAGGACCCCGCGGTGCCAACACATGCTGTTCTCTTACACCATGTGGCAGGGGTGATGCTACACAACCCTTTGCGGTATTGTCCCCTTGTCCTGTATATAGACCCCTGGACTGGTTACAGACGCGGTGCCCAGGGTCGGAGCTCACTGGCAGCGGGTGGTGCTGTGCCTGGCGAGATCAGGAAGCCTGTAGGATCTTCATTATTACAGTTTCCTGCTGTTCACGGAAACGTGAGAATATTAAAGGCCTCGTGCACACGACCGTTTTTCAGGTCCGCAGCCGAGCTGCAGTTTTTGCGGCTCGGGTGTGGACCCATTCACTTCAATGTGGCCGCAAAAGATGCTGACAGCACTCCGTGTACTGTCCGCATCCGTTGCTCCATTCCGTTTTGCGGACAAGAATAGGCATTTATACAATGGGCCGCCCGTTCCATTCCGCAAATTGCGGAAGGCACACGGGCGGCTTCCGTTTTTTGCGGATCCGCGGTTTGCGTACCGCAAAAAACGGCACGGTCGTGTGCATGAGGCCTAAACCTGAAGGCAAGATGGCAGGAGAAGGGCGCAGCCAGCGGGCGATGCCGGCGCCATGTGTCACCCCGGGGCAAGAACCGTCTCCAGCCTTCAGTCAATGTGACAGTCATGTCCTCACCATTTATACACAGGCGACTTTCAACACATTTTGAGTTTCGATTCCTCACTGTTTGTAAGATCTCTGCTTACTTCCAATGAATGCAACTCTTGTTTAAATTGTATTCAGTCTTGTTAGAGGGGCGTCTACTCAGGGCACCCCCGGCCCACATGTACGGACCGCCACAGGATTTTGTGTCTATTCACACGTCGCTGTACGCGTTACGCTTTACGCCAGACTGCCATTAAAAAGCCGCGGATGACATGTGACCTGCGACACAAAATCTGGAATGTCGCAGTGTGACATTATGGACAATCATTACGGGAAATGTCGCGCGACACATGTCACCGTTGGTGTCTCTCATGTCCTGATTTTGTTACAATGTATCAGTGCAGGTAAAATGTATCATCATTCTTGATTTCATGCTGTTCGCCTCACCCTGGATACAACTGTAGCAAAGCTTCAGCTGTGGAAAATATTACAATTATGTGAATTTATAATGTACAGAGCCAATGGGCCCCCAATTACCCTCATGTACCCTAATGGGGTTAATAAATAGTTCAAGGGGTTAATAACGGGGATGGGTGAGGTGTGGATAACGAGGGTCTCCTAAATACGGGTGACGTCCGTTAATTATATCGGCCATCTTGTTATAGAATATAGAGAGGACTGATGGACACGAGACAGACGCTTGTACAGGAGCAGTGATCTCTCCCCCAGATCAGCACCATCAGACCCCGAATACCACCCACAGGGCAAAGGGGCTCATGCCGAGGAGCTGTAAGAGGAGGAGGGGGGGGGGGGGGGGTTTCGGATATCGTTTTTGGTGCTGGTACATTATGGCCAGGATGATATCCTGCCATCTACACAGCAGCAGACCTCACACGTTGGGGGGCACAAAATCTACGGCAGACCCCAGAAAGCATTTGACCTGCACGACCACCGTGAGCTCGTGGCCTGAGGGACGGGAGCTGCCCCTTTTTGGTGATGGCAGCAGAGACTGGTGGACTGAATCTGACAATTGTGGTGGCAGGGCAGAGGTGGTGACTGTGACCGACCCAGAAGTGACCACACTGACCAGTGCTTATACACAGTAAATTGACTGCAGTGTAAAGCATGGAGGTGAGAACTGAATGGGTCCGCATCTGATCTGCATTTTTTGCGGGTCAGATGCGGACCCATTCACTTCAAATGGGGGCTGTCCGCATCCGTGGCATCCACACAAATATAGAACATGCTCTATTCTTGTCTGCATTACGGAGGATAGGAGCGGTGTATTAGGGGCTGCCCGTTCCATTCCGCGAAAAATGTTATCCGTGTCTTGCAGATCTTTTGTGGAGCGTAAAACCGCCAACAGTAGTGTGCATGAGCCCTAAGTCCAACAGACAATGCAGCTAGGCTGGAGTCATAGAAGTGTTTAATGGAGCAAAGCTGCAATGTAAAGCATGAAGGAGGAAGTGGCCTGAGCCTCCAGTGAAACCAGAGGACTCCAGATGCCCTCACGCCCCAATAGGCAATGCAGCAATGCTCGTAGCAGTCAGCGAAAGTACGGGGAAGTGCGGCATCCAGTGACTCACGCGGGTCGATGTGACTGTGCACACATCTGCACCCGCCAATCTGGAATTTCCACATTCTATGAAAATAAAAAGCCGATCCCCGGGCTAAAGAATACACGGAATGCCAACCCGGTGCCACAGTGTAACCCTGAGGCGCCCGGGCCACCCATAGGGGGCAGTATTACAGTAGTTATAACAAACTGCCCTATAGTGTTAGACAGCTGTTCTTCCAGTTACACAAGTGACCACAGAAAAATTACAAAGATGAAAGGTCCCCTGATACGTGCCGCGCCTGTGATCGCAAGAGCTGCACCGAGAGGCGCTATAGTAATGTTCTGGTACATAGGGGGCAGTATTATACTGAGACCCGCACCTACCTCTGGAACAGGGGGCCCCTTACGTGAATGAGAGCGCACGCGTATTCTTATACATAGGAGGCAGTATTATAGTAGTTATATTCTTATACATAGGAGCAGTATTATAGTAGTTATATTCTTATACATAGGAGCAGTATTATAGTAGTTATATTCTTGCACATTGGAACAGTATTATAGTAGTTATATTCTTGTACATAGGAGCAGTATTATAGTAGTTATATTCTTGTACATAGGAGGCAGTATTATAGTAGTTATATTCTTGTACATAGGAGGCAGTATTATAGTAGTTATATTCTTGTACATAGGAGCAGTATTATAGTAGTTATATTCTTGCACATTGGAGCAGTATTATAGTAGTTATATTCTTGTACATAGGAGCAGTATTATAGTAGTTATATTCTTGTACATAGGAGCAGTATTATAGCAGTTATATTCTTGTACATAGGAGCAGTATTATAGTAGTTATATTCTTGTACATAGGAGCAGTATTATAGTAGTTATATTCTTGTACATAGGAGCAGTATTATTGTAGTTATATTCTTGTACATAGGAGCAGTATTATAGTAGTTATATTCTTGTAGATAGGAGCAGTATTATAGTAGTTATATTCTTGTATATAGTAGCAGTATTATAGTAGTTATATTCTTGTACATATGAGCAGTATTATAGTAGTTATATTCTTGTACATAGGAGCAGTATTATAGTAGTTATATTCTTGTACATAGGAGGCAGTATTATAGTAGTTATATTCTTGTACATAGGAGGCAGTATTATAGTAGTTATATTCTTGTACATAGGAGCAGAATTATAGTAGTTATATTCTTGTACATAGGAGCAGTATTATAGTAGTTATATTCTTGTACATAGAAGCAGAATTATAGTAGTTATATTCTTGTATATAGGAGCAGTATTATAGTAGTTATATTCTTGTACATAGGAGCAGTATTATAGTAGTTATATTCTTGTACATAGGAGGCAGTATTATAGTAGTTATATTCTTGTACATAAGGGCAGTATTATAGTAGTTATATTCTTGTACATAGGGGCAGTATTATAGTAGTTATATTCCTGTACATAGGAGCAGTATTATAGTAGTTATATTCTTGTACATAGGAGCAGTATTATAGTAGTTATATTCCTGTACATAGGAGCAGTATTATAGTAGTTATATTCTTGTACATAGGAGCAGTATTATAGTAGTTATATCCTTGTACATAGGAGCAGTATTATAGCAGTTATATTCCTGTACATAGGAGCAGTATTATAGCAGTTATATTCCTGTACATAGGAGCAGTATTATAGTAGTTATATTCTTGTACATGGGGCAGTATTATAGTAGTTATATTCTTGTACATAGGAGCAGTATTATAGTAGTTATATTCTTGTACATAGGTGGCAGTATTACAGTAGTTATATTCAGTATATAGCAGTATAAAAATATGTTTAATTCACTCTTTTGCGGATGCCTCTCGGAAGTACCCTGCATTTACCTATAATCAATACATTTTTCTTCAGGACCGTAGTTATGTTCATTGCTGCTTGAATAATATTCCTGCGGATTCGCGAGGGGCATGTTTGAATGTCTTTCTTAAAAAAGCCAGAACTAAGATCTCCTCTACTAGTAATATATGCTGTTTCCTTTGGCCACTAATATCTTGGGACCCAAAAAAATGGACGAAGGACTTCCCAGATCTCAATCATAAAACACTGTTGGATGCTACGCTAAAAATATTTAAGCATTCGCCAGTCAGTAGTTATACGGATATGGCATTGCTGATATTTTCCATATAAAAAAATAAAATGTCCCTCGACTTTTTTCTTGCTCTAAATGTAATATACCTACTACTACCGACCTATTTCATCATCTGTGAAGCTGCTCGCATATTCAGAACTTGTGGGGGATGGTACAACCCTATATACAAAGAACAAAGCACTTATAATATATCTTTAATATATTCGCAGACGACCAAACCCATTTTTGTAGGAGGTAAACCTGTCCGGGCAGCTGCCACTAGATATCCTTCCTGTTTAATGTGGACTGGATTTATACTTTATCTGACAGAGAAAAACTGACCAAACGTGGCACCTGTACGAGGCGTTACATGGACGCCCCCCTCTGTCAGTATGGGCCACTAAGTGACTGTTCTTCGGGGAAGCTGAATTGTTGGTTCTAGTGAACACGGGATTTGCTGTATTGGAAAAGAAAAACTAATAAACAGAGTTTAAAAAAATAAAATAAAAATGATCTGATTAAAAGAAAATGTAAAATAGATCCAGTTTCTGTAAAAGATATAGGGGCGCATTTATCAAGACCATGACGAGGTGCCGGGCTCTCCATAACTTCAGCGTATCCTCCGCCAGTTCTAAACGTAAGACCGCTTTCTATCTGGCTTACCTTTAGATCTTTCTCTACGCCTGAAACAGGTGTAGAAAATGGTGAAGGAGACGGGACTGCCGGCCCCTCCGCCCACGTCGCGCCCACTTATTTTGACCTGGAGTGAGCTAGTTGTCGCGCCGCAATCTGTGCTTGAAATACGCTTAATTTAGGCATATTTCAGAATGATAAATGACCCCCGGACGTATAAAATCTATCACAGCAGAGACAAATACTGATTATGTTCCGACTGATACAAAGATGTTAATTGTAGCATAAAGGTTTACAATGCGGTCAGGGAAATCCCTGGGAACTGATGGCATCAGGGGAGGAAAACAGATCTGATACAAAAGATAAAACCTAAAGAAACCTCCGAGATTAAACATTCATAACACAAAACCCAGAGCGAATCACAGAAACAAAGACAATTACAGAACTGGCAATGCGGACACATGTTTTTAACAGGAACAGCCAGATTTTTTCTCTGTTGAACTTGTTTTGTTGGGGTGGCCTCCTCTAACAGGGAGAAAAACCCGTTCTATGGCCTGCACCTGCATACCACAGGGTACTTGCAAAAATAGAGACAAAACTGCTGTTGGTGGATTCTAATTCCATAATATAAGAAATACGAGGCCTAATTCTGGTTTTCAGTGAACACGTGGTCAAACCAACGTACTTCACCTGACATGTGAGACACGTCACCAGATAGATGACATGTGAGACACGTCACCAGATAGATGACACAGAAGACACGTCACCAGATAGATGTCATGTAAGACACGTCGCCAGATAGATGTCATGTAAGACACGTCGCCAGATAGATGACACAGAAGACACGTCACCAGATAGATGACATGTGAGACACGTCGCCAGATAGATGACATGTGAGACACGTCGCCAGATAGATGTCATGTAAGACACGTCGCCAGATTGATGTCATGTAAGACACGTCGCCAGATAGATGACATGTGAGACATGTCGCCAGATAGATGACATGTAAGACACGTCACCAGATAGATGACACGTAAGACATATCACCAGATAGATGACACGTAAGACACGTCACCAGATAGATGACACAGAAGACACGTCACAGATAGATGTCATGTGAGACACGTCACCAGATAGATGTCATGTAAGACACGTCGCCAGATAGATGACATGTAAGACACTTCACCAGATAGATGACATGTAAGACACTTCACCAGATAGATGACATGTAAGACACGTCACCAGATAGATGACATGTAAGACACGTCACCGGATAGATGACACATAAAACACGTCACCGGATAGATGACACGTAAAACACGTCACCGGATAGATGACACGTAAGACACGTCACCAGATAGATGACACGTAAGACACGTCACCAGATAGATGACACGTAAGACACGTCACCAGATAGATGAGATGTAAGATACGTCACCAGATAGATGAGATGTAAGACACGTCGCCAGATAGATGATATGTAAGACACGTCGCCAGATAGATGACATGTAAGACACGTCACCAGATAGATGACATGTAAGACACGTCACCGGATAGATGACACATAAAACACGTCACCGGATAGATGACACGTAAGGCACGTCACCTGATAGATGACACGTAAGACACGTCACCAGATAGATGACACGTAAGACACGTCACAGATAGATGTCATGTGAGACACGTCACCAGATAGATGTCATGTAAGACACGTCGCCAGATAGATGACATGTAAGACACTTCACCAGATAGATGACATGTAAGACACTTCACCAGATAGATTACATGTAAGACACGTCACCAGATAGATGACATGTAAGACACATCACCAGATAGATGACACGTAAGACACGTCACCGGATAGATGACACATAAAACACGTCACCGGATAGATGACACGTAAAACACGTCACCGGATAGATGACACGTAAGACACGTCACCAGATAGATGACACGTAAGACACGTCACCAGATAGATGACACAGAAGACACGTCACAGATAGATGTCATGTGAGACACGTCACCAGATAGATGTCATGTAAGACACGTCGCCAGATAGATGACATGTAAGACACTTCACCAGATAGATGACATGTAAGACACTTCACCAGATAGATGACATGTAAGACACGTCACCAGATAGATGACATGTAAGACACATCACCAGATAGATGACACGTAAGACACGTCACCGGATAGATGACACATAAAACACGTCACCGGATAGATGACACGTAAAACACGTCACCGGATAGATGACACGTAAGACACGTCACCAGATAGATGACACGTAAGACACGTCACCAGATAGATGACACGTAAGACACGTCACCAGATAGATGAGATGTAAGATACGTCACCAGATAGATGAGATGTAAGACACGTCGCCAGATAGATGATATGTAAGACACGTCGCCAGATAGATGACATGTAAGACACGTCACCAGATAGATGACATGTAAGACACGTCACCAGATAGATGATACGTAAGACACGTCACCAGATAGATGACATGTAAGACACGTCGCCAGATAGATGATACGTAAGACACGTCACCAGATAGATGACATGTAAGACACGTCACCAGATAGATGACATGTAAGACACGTCGCCAGATAGATGATACGTAAGACACGTCACCAGATAGATGACATGTAAGACACGTCGCCAGATAGTAGATACGTAAGACACGTCACCAGATAGATGACATGTAAGACACGTCACCAGATAGATGACATGTAAGACACGTCACCAGATAGATGACACAGAAGACACGTCACCAGATAGATGACATGTAAGACACGTCACCAGATAGATGACATGTAAGACACGTCACCAGATAGATGACATGTAAGACACGTCGCCAGATAGATGATACGTAAGACACGTCACCAGATAGATGACATGTAAGACACGTCGCCAGATAGTAGATACGTAAGACACGTCACCAGATAGATGACATGTAAGACACGTCACCAGATAGATGACATGTAAGACACGTCACCAGATAGATGACACAGAAGACACGTCACCAGATAGATGACATGTAAGACACGTCACCAGATAGATGACATGTAAGACACGTCACCAGATAGATGACATGTAAGACACGTCGCCTGATAGATGTCATGTAAGACACGTCGCCAGATTGATGTCATGTAAGACACGTCGCCAGATAGATGACATGTGAGACACGTCATCAGATAGATGACATGTAAGACACGTCACCAGATAGATGACATGTAAGACACGTCACCTGATAGATGACATGTAAGACATGTCGCCAGACAGTTATGGTTGTCTGGTAAAACGTGATGTTTTCGGAGACATGAACCTCTCCACAGCACATACACTTTACAGCGGTCTCTTTTATATCTCCGCTTTTATTAAAGCCGGGAAGCAGAAGTTTTGTCCTGGGGTAAGACGAGCCGGGAGACAGAATCTGACCCAGCGTTACCGCGCGTCCAGCTACACATCTGTATCCCTGGGATGACACCCGGGATAAATGGGGATCTTTTTATTAAATGGGAAGACACTTATGAGTTAAGTTGCAGGTAACGGAACATTCAACACTATGGGGGGAGATTTATTATCTCCCTAAACAGAAAAGGGACATTAAAAAGTCACAAACGTTCAATTGTGACTAATAAAAAAAAGTTGCAAAGGCTAGTTTCACCCTGCCCTCTCCGCTTTTCAGGAAGGGGGCGTGGCAAGGGCTGGAACGGGGCGTGACCACCCGCTACGACAAATGTATCTTTATTTACGCCAGTCTGCTGGTTCAAATGAAGCTCTGGGCTGCCGTAGATTTCTGTTTAGGCGCACAGACTGCCGGAGGAGGCGTCTAATACATGATGAGGCCTACACCTCGTCATAAATTAGGCACATCCTCCGGCAGCACATGGGAGATCAAGACCAGGGCAGAAAGCTCAGATCTTGAGAAATCTCCCCCTAATATTCTGTATAAAACTACAGGGGTCGAGCTGGGAATGTCACTGAGGTGGTTAGGATGTGGTTCAAGACAGGAATGCGTATTACACTGCGCAGCGGGTGACGGGATGTGGACTGTACCATCCTGTTACCCACAGTGAAGCACCTGTCAAAATGAGGTCCAAAAATTCATCTTCAAGGGATGGTAAGCGAAAGAGAAATGCAAACTTAAAGAAGCACTCCGGGATTTATTTATTTTTTTGCCTGTATAGTGCAGGATAGGCCATTATTAAAGAATAGGATAGTGGCTCTTGTGTTTGCATGTTTACATCTCCTAGAACTACGCTGGAGAGTCGGCGCACACAGCTAGTACAGGCAGGCAGCTAATCACTGTATACACTATATAGCTGCCCTGCTGGTCCTTTTGATAGGGGAGACATCATACTGTATCTTCAACAGAATACAAAGTTATACAGATGAACATGGAGGGAGGGGACAGGCCTGCGACAAACCCAGGTAGGGCTCAGAGTAACGGCGGCAGGGAGTGTCAGCCCAAGAACAGGGTATGATGGGCCGGGATGGAGGACGAAATCCTGGCTTATGGATTCGATGGAGGGAGAATGGGTTCTGCTATATAATAAGAAGTTATATTCATGTATCTTATATTAGGTGCCCGGCGGCACCTCGGCAGATTATTGGGAACAAGCGTTTGTCTCCGATATTCTGCCCGTCCATCAGGCAGTGTAGAAGGGCCTTTACTCAGAGCTTAATGGTGTTCGCACACAACATCTCGTTTAAAGACAGGTAAAGCAGTCACAT
The DNA here is from genome assembly GCF_014858855.1 of Bufo gargarizans. NCBI lineage: Eukaryota > Metazoa > Chordata > Amphibia > Anura > Bufonidae > Bufo > Bufo gargarizans. Next base: position 553,032,804 of record NC_058082.1, on the reverse strand, counting down.
AATAGTAAAATCCCACGTGATCACAAACCACAAGTGGGTATAATCACACAATCCGTACAGAGTTACCAGATTTTTTGGACTATAAGATGCGCTTTATAGCAAGAAAAAGGTTTTCTAAAAATGCCTGCATCTTATAGTCCAGCAGTGCCAGACCTCCCTGACTGCTTCCTCAAGCGCTGTGCTGGATCAGTGAGAGTGGAGTTTGTCCCCGCCAGACACCAATCTGTGCGATCAGCACAGGCAGGAGAGGAGGCTGAATAATCTGCACATGGTGAGGACCGTGAGACCCAGCGCTGTGCAGTAAGGGAGATGAAAGCTCTGCATGACTGCAGCTTGGGGACCTTTGATGATGTCACCAGTGGGAGGAGCCAGATCAGGAAGAGCAGGGTTTTTATTTAAAATGTATGTGTGTGTATGCAGCAGAACTGTGTGTGTGTATGCAGCAGAACTGTGTGTGTGTATGCAGCAGAACTGTGTGTGTGTATGTAGCAGAACTGTGTGTGTGTATGTAGCAGAACTGTGTGTGTGTACGTAGCAGAACTGTGTGTGTGTACGTAGCAAGACTCTGTGTGTATATATGCACAGGAAGCAGACCGCTGTGTGTTTATGTAGCAGAGCTGCGTGTATATATGCATATGCAGCAGAGCTGTGTTTATTTACGCACACAAAGCAGAGCTCTGTGTGTGTATGCAGCAGAGCTGTGTGTATATAATATATTTACTGCAGAGCTGTATGTATATAATGTGTGTGATGTACCGCTGATGCACAGGCAGCAGAGCGCTGTGTGTATGTAGCAGAGCTGCGTGTATATATGCATATGCAGCAGAGCTGTGTTTATTTACGCACACAAAGCAGAGCTCTGTGTGTGAATGCAGCAGAGCTGTGTGTATATAATATATTTACTGCAGAGCTGTATGTATATAATGTATATAATAGTGTGTGATGTACAGCTGTGTGTGTATTTCTTTGATGTCTAGCATAAGAAGCATGGCGGGACACTACACAGCAATGGCAGGAGACAATTACTTTCATACATTTAATGAGGTGACCACATTGCTGTTTGTTTTAAAGGGGTTTTCCTATTTACTCACATTGATGACCTGTCCTCAGGATAGGTCATTGATGGCAGATTGTAGGGTGTCTGACTCCCAGCACCGCCAATCATCTGTTTGAAGAGACCGTGGCGCTCTTCACCTGCTCCGTGTCAGCGGTGGAGCAGTGTAATTACAGTTTTCCCGTCATTCCCTTGACTAGGATGGAGCGTCACTACAACTGCTGCTTCCGCCCAAGCGGTAATCACACTGCTCCGCTGCTGCAATGTCCAGCAGGTAAACCGTGAAGAGAACGCAGCGCTGGCACGAGTGATCGGTGGAGGATAGGCCATCAAGATCAGCAAGCTGGAATACCCCTCTAATGGTCAGCAGATGGCTCTCTAGGGTTAACAGGAGCTGACCAAAACTATTAAACCCCCTACATTAGACCCCACAGTTAGTGACTTTGACCCCTCCACTTCATTAAACCACCAGGGAAGGTTTAATAAGTAGAAAATATTTTTTTCAATTTTCTGTTCACTAATCCTGGGGTGCGTCTTATAGTCCAGAAAATATGGTAATTTACACAAAGGAAAGAAAAAAGTTAAACATATAAAGATAAAAAGCAAATAATGTAAATAAATGCAGCAAAAGTCTTGTTTGCGATTACATCCCCTTGGGGTCCTGGTTTCCAACATAAGCAGCCAGAAGGGTGGACGGCCTCTTACTGGTTTCATACCTGGTTGTACACGTGACTCTCCAGCAGTTGTCTGATTACATGTGGAGTGCGGTAGAGGCCGCTTCTTTACACGCTGTCAGTCCACACCATTCAGCAGGAGAAGCAGAGAAGGTTCTTACCACATTCTGCGACTATTCATCTGTTCTATAAGACTGAGTACTGCGCAAGTGTTCCTAATGACTCAGAATTTTTTTATTTTTTTATTGGGAATTCCATTTACTGACAATGGGTGCCTCCAGGGGGGCCAAATTCTCCCCATAAGGGGGTCCCACTTTTCGCCCCTGTTGATTGTCTGGTCAATGGGCTCTAACGTGTCAACCACACCAGACATTTTGCAGGTTCTAAAGGATAATGATGTTCAGCTATATTTCATCCCATCAATATTAACTACACTGACCAAAAATATAAACGCAACACTTTCGGTTTTGCTCCAATTTTGCATGAGCTGAAACATTTTCTACAGACACAAAAGACCCATTACTCTCAAATATTGTTCACAAATCTGTCTGAATCCGTGTTAGTGAGCGCTTCTCCTTTGCCGAGATAATCCATCCCACCTCACAGGTGCGGCATATCAAGGTGCTGATTAGACAGCATGAATATTGCACAGGTGTGCCTTCGACTGCCCACAATAAAAGGCCACTCTGAAATGTGCAGTTTGATGACACAGCACAATGCCACAGATGTCGCAACGTTAGAGCGTGCAATTGGCATGGTGACTGCAGGGATGTCTACCAGAGCTGTTGCCCGTGCAATGAATGTTCATTTCTCTACCATAAGCCGTCTCCAAAGATAATTTGGCAGTGCATCCAACCGGCCTCACCACCGCAGACCACGTGTAACCACACCGGCCCACCATCAGGGATCTTTGAGTTCAGCTCATGCAAAATGGGAGCAAAACTGAAAGTGTTGCGTTTATATTTTTGGTCACTGTATTTCGACTTGGCATTACATGGGAATACATCTGATCACACAGATACAGAAAATCTCCTGATGGAAATACGTTACTTCACCCAACATCATGTCCTCCTCCTCCTCACATTAGAGAAAACATCCCCTTAGGTGAGATGATGCTGTGATAATGGCGCTTCACTCCCTGCCATTGCTGTGGGCGCAAGTGTCGGCTGCTTGTGGGCTTGAATTGGGGCCGTTGTGTTCATCGGCAGGACATGTTACCACTGCTCCGTGTATCTTGGCATCAGTTACTTGTGGTGTGAACTGCGTCAATGTGCTTGTATCTTTCCTCAGTTCTGTACTGAAAGGGTTAATCTATCGCCGGTTGTGTGAGCTCATCTGCTTACTGATGAGTTGGTTAAGTCTGCTATATATCTTTCTTGAGTTCTGTGTCCTGCTCCTGGTTCTGCAACAAGCTTTGCTTGAATCTGCTTAGATTCTGTCTGTGTCTTGTACGGAGATTTATCCATCTGTCTGTGTGTGCCAGTTTCTGTCCGTATTTCTCTACCCGCTGTTTCTCAATCATGTCTTGAAGCGATAGTGTGAGCGTCTTGTGCTTTCTTCTGCCTAGATGTCTTGACCACTGCAACCCAGTAGCTGCCATGTCTGAATGGGTTCCTGAAGCCCATCTTGCTACATTTCTGCACATGTATCTGTTATGTCTGAATGGGTTCCTGAAGTCCATCTTGCTACATTTCTGCACATGTATCTGTCATGTAGGAATAGGTTCCTGAAGCCCATCTTGCTACATTTCTGCACATGTATCTGTCATGTAGGAATGGGTTCCTGAAGCCCATCTTGCTACATTTCTGCACATGTATCTGTCATGTAGGAATAGGTTCCTGAAGCCCATCTTGCTACATTTCTGCACATGTATCTGTCATGTAGGAATGGGTTCCTGAAGCCCATCTTGCTACATTTCTGCACATGTATCTGTCATGTAGGAATGGGTTCCTGAAGCCCATCTTGCTACATTTCTGCACATGTATCTGTCATGTAGGAATAGGTTCCTGAAGCCCATCTTGCTACATTTCTGCACATGTATCTGTCATGTAGGAATAGGTTCCTGAAGCCCATCTTGCTACATTTCTGCACATGTATCTGTCATGTAGGAATAGGTTCCTGAAGCCCATCTTGCTACATTTCTGCACATGTATCTGTCATGTAGGAATGGGTTCCTGAAGCCCATCTTGCTACATTTCTGCACATGTATCTGTCATGTAGGAATAGGTTCCTGAAGCCCATCTTGCTACATTTCTGCACATGTATCTGTCATGTAGGAATGGGTTCCTGAAGCCCATCTTGCTACATTTCTGCACATGTATCTGTCATGTAGGAATGGGTTCCTGAAGCCCATCTTGCTACATTTCTGCACATGTATCTGTCATGTAGGAATAGGTTCCTGAAGCCCATCTTGCTACATTTCTGCACATGTATCTGTCATGTAGGAATGGGTTCCTGAAGCCCATCTTGCTACATTTCTGCACATGTATCTATCATGTATGAATGGGTTCCTGAAGCTCATATTGCTTTTTCTGCACATGTATCTGTCATGTAGGAATGGGTTCCTGAAGTCCATCGTGCTACATTTCTGAACATGTATCTGTCATGTATGAATGGGTTCCTGAAGCCCATATTGCTTTTTCTGCACATGTATCTGGTATATTTGCACGGGTTCCTGAAGTTTGTCTTGCTAAGTTTCTGCCCATGTATCTGCAATGTCTAAATGGGTTTCTGCAGTCCGTATTTCCGGGTTGCTGTAATCTGTATCTCTGGGTTCCTGAAGTCTGTCCATCTGCCACTGCTCAATTTTTTTTCTTCCCTGCATTTTGTGTTTGCCTTGAATTTACCTGTATTCTGTCTGGTTCTGAATTAGTACCTTGCCTGGGCCTCTGGTGCTTTGCACTAGTGTCCATGACCCGTGTGTCAGCTGCCAACTGCATTGGGACTTTTCCGGGAGGTAGGGATCTGGTTGCTCACCCGCAGCATAGTCCACATCCCTGTACAGGGTGAACACTGAGGAGGCACCAGAATAACACACTAAAGGTTAGCCTGACGCCAAACCGGTTAGGTGGCATAATGGTTCCACAACCACGGCTTCATACTGGATAAGCAACAGGTAAAAAACCCACTCCCACCGAGAGGTTACTCTAAGTGGAATATCAGATATGTCATTTCAATAATTCTGCTTCGAAACAGGCAAGATGATGTTTTCAACTCCATTTATATACAGAAATATCTTCTGTTTTGTATCGAGAAGCTGCGAATGCTGAGACGTTGGACAATGGATACAGATGTAGAAAGCTCCCACCTGTCCTCGACACTTTCCCCTGTTCACACGGCTTCTTGGCTCCTTTATCCCGGTTCATATAAGTGTGGCCACAAAAAATGCACGTGCTGCGAAGTTATGGAACCTACTACTACTACTAACATCCTATTAGAACGATCGTACATTGTACATCAAGCAAACGACTCAATCAAAAGGCCTTCTGGTTATTTATGCTGAACACCAGGACCTCTGAGGGACGCAAACAGGACTCACCTTCCCAGGAGGGATTTCCATTATTTGCTCCTCTGTATAATGTGAATATATAAGGATTGTTTGATTAGACTCAGCTGTTCCCGATCACATGCAGTTTTATCAATGTGCGATTGGCTTACCTGATGCCATGACTGAAAGCCGTATTAAGTCTTATTCACACAGTCAGTGTTCGGTCAGTGATTCCCATCAGCGGCTCTAAACCCAGAACAGGTGCAGATCTTTCCCTTATACTTTATGTCGGTGGAGGCTACAATCCTGGTTTTGGCTCACAGTCACTGATGGAAACACTGAAGTGTGAATGAAGCTTTACACTGGCCGATAATCGCTAACAAGCCTTTGCATGAATGCTCGTATGGGGACGAGTGATGGCATGGAGGAGAGCACTGCATGGAATAGCAACGGTCTCCTCCACTAGCTAGCAAGCGAATGCTTCCCTCCCAACAATCGCTTGCTGATCTGCCTGTATAATACAGACTTAAAGGGGTTGTCTCATCTCAGACAATGGGGGCATATCCCTAGGATATGTCATATTGTCTGATAGGTGCGGGTCCCACTCGCTGAGACCCGCACCTATATCGAGAACGGAGCTCCGCAAGGTGGTGGAGGGTGCAAAGCGCATGCGCAGCGTCCTACATTTATTTCTATGGGGCTGCCGAAAATAGCCGAGTGGTGGTTCGGCTATTTCTGTCGGGCCCAGAGAAGTGAATGGGAGCGGTGGCGTCACGTTCGGGTGTGGGAGGGAAACACCACACCGAACATAGGATGGAAAGGGGTGAGGGAATAAGGCCTGGAAATTAGGGAAAGGAGATAGACACCTCCTAGTAAAACCCTAATCAAAGTCCTGACTAACTACCAGTATGAACAGACCCCAGAGGTAGGAGAGTTCATACACAGGAATACCTAGTGTCCTAACTCACCCTATAGGACCCTGGTACTAATGTCAGGACTGAGACAACCTGTTCCTCCAAAAGGAAGGACAAACAGGAGTCTCCCTCAGGCCTTAATACAAATGACAGGGAAATGCAACGCACAACATACCCCAAACAAAATACAAAAGGGAAAGAAAGCACTTAACTTCAAGTGGCTATGGCAGCACCAGGAACTCAGCTGAGATCTACACACCAGCTATCCACAACTCCAACAGAAGCTATAAACCTCACAGGATAGTGGGAGAAACAACAATAAATAGAGAAGGTTAAAGGACCCCAATAGCCACACCTGGGGAAAGAAGGTGCGGCAATCACCAGAGACAACACAGACGTCATCTGATCCAAACGGAAAACATGTCAGATCAGACCACGTGTTGGCAGTCTCACCGATCTCCTGCCACCTGTCGCGGGAATGTCCATGACAGGTGGCCAGTCATGCGCGGTGCACTCCCATTCACTTCTAAGAGGAGAGTGCTTGAGTCCTCCAGCCACCACTTTGCAGAGCTCCGTTTTCGATATAGGTACTGGTCCCAGTAGTGTGACCCTCACCTATAAGACAATGTGGGCATATCCTAGCGATATTCCCCCCATTGTCTGAGATGAGACAACCCCTCTAAGGGCTGTATTACATTAAAAGATTTAGCAGGCAATTGTTGGGAAAGAAGCCTTTCTTCCCGGCAATCCCCTACTCGTCAGCGGAGCAGACCGCTGCTATTACATGCAGCGATCTCCTCCATAGTATGGTGAGCAGGGATCACTAATGCCATCGCTCGTTCCCATACAGAAGCGTTCCTTCCTGACAATTGCCTGTTTGTCAGTGGCCTGAGACACATTTACATGCAGCGATCTCCTCCATAGTATGGTGAGCAGGGATCACTAATGCCATCACTCGTCCCCATACAGAAGTGTTCCTTCCTGACAATTGCCTGTTTGTCAGTGGCCTGAGACACATTTACATGCAGCGATCTCCTCCACAGTACAGGGAGCAGTGATCACTAATGCCATCGCTCGTCCCCATACAGAAGCGTTCCTTCCTGACAATCTGCTCGTCAGTGGAGGAGACTAATTTACATACAATGATCTCCTCCATAGTATACGGGGCAATGATCACTAATGCCATCGCTCGTCCCCATACAGAAGCGTTCCTTCCTGACAATCTGCTCGTCAGTGGAGGAGACTAATTTACATGCAATGATCTCCTCCATAGTATACAGGGGGAATGATCGCCATTGCTCGTCCTGATACAGACGTTCTACTAGAAATCGCTGGGTTTGGATGCTGGTCCCGGCTACTGTTAGATGCAGATTTCATACAAATGACCATTTATAATGGTATTACTGTAGCTTCTCCTTTGAGAGGTAAGAACCATAACCCATTGGTGCCGGGTGTTATCACAAGGTATGACGGAGGATGGGGCCCCGGCAGACATGTTCCTGGCGTGTAATCGCTTTCTCTTATCTGCGGAGCGTGCATTAGTCTTATCTACAGCTCAGTGACTGTATTTACCTTTGTGTGTCCAACAATGGCCGCCCTGGTAACCGTGGCCCTCGGCCATCTGGAGATACTGCCACGTCTGGATAACCTCTTCTTTCATACACAATTTTAGGACTGAGGCCGCCCTTCCCTACATCTGTGACCCACAAATGTGAATTTTACCCTCTGTGCTTCCTGATTCATTACAATACCCAGGACGTGACTGCTCACAGAACGCGGGTCAGGAATACGTAGAGCGCATTCGGAGACTTTAGCGCTAGAGATCCCATATCCTTCTCCTGCTGCTGCCATACTAATCCCTATGTAACCCAAGGAGAAGCTAGCTACCTCTGCCCTCTCTGCTGTCATAGGGTTGAATTGATGAAATTTCTATATGTTATATTTCGATTCCACACCATTTTTAAGATCTCCGCTTGCTGTCATTCAAGCATAGTCATCTGCTAGAAAGTTAGCCCTGCTCGCAACTGAGAAGTACATACCACTGAATCCAGTCTATGGGGTCGCACTCGGAGGGGGTCCCGGTGATCAGTACCCACCAATCAGATACCTACAGTAAAGAGGTCGTCCTTTAGCTTTCTGTCTCCAGCCTGGATTCAATGTCCTCCCAAATTATCAGACCTCACATCATCTGCTTCAATCCAAAAGCGGAGACCGAATGAAGGTTCCCTGTGATGATCCTAATGATTTCAAATAGCTAAAAACATATATATAGCGGAGGGGTCACATAACAGACAGATGGCGGCCACAGCGCAGCTTTTTATCTCTCAGCCATTCTCATCTCCTGCTCAAAGGAAGCCAAACAAACGCTGCTAATTACAAAGATATAATCCTCGGAGCGAGCGCCTGAGAGGAGGCAGAATAACTCTCCAATACCAGGTGTATGTAAGACATACCCACTACAAGGATAACAGGTGTTCACCCCAACAATGTCCTGTACTGACAAGTATACAAAGATATACCCAACATCACAACAGACGCACTGTGCACATACATTACTGATCCTGAGTTAGATCCAGTATTATACTCCAGAGCTGCACTCACTATTCTGCTGGTGCAGTCACTGTGTACATACATTACTTATCCTGTACTGATCCTGAGTTACATCCTGTATTATACTCCAGAGCTACGCTCACTATTCTGCTGGTGCAGTCACTGTGTACATACATTACTTATCCTGTACTGATCCTGAGTTACATCCTGTATTATACTCCAGAGCTGCACTCACTATTCTGCTGCTGCAGTCACTGTGTACATACATTACTGATCCTGTACTGATCCTGAGTTACATCCTGTATTATACTCCAGAGCTGAACTCACTATTCTGCTGCTGCAGTCACTGTGTACATACATTACTTATCCTGTACTGATCCTGAGTTACATCCTGTATTATACTCCAGAGCTGCACTCACTATTCTGCTGGTGCAGTCACTGTGTACATACATTACTTATCCTGTACTGATCCTGAGTTACATCCTGTATTATACTCCAGAGCTGCGCTCACTATTCTGCTGGTGCAGTCACTGTGTACATACATTACTTATCCTGTACTGATCCTGAGTTACATCCTGTATTTCTTTTATTAAAATTTTAAAACAAACAGATAAATAAATATATAAAACAGAGACCAAACCAACCATACAGGACATGATGCTCCTCAGCGCGGCGCAGACAGCACCGGTCCAGCCCACTCGCCACAGAACACCAGCTATGTACAATATTTACAATATCTATGTACATGTACTAACCTTCCTGATCCGGTTGCACCTACCTACACCTAACAAATACAGAAGTTAAACTTACAAAAAGCCCACCCACCACCACCCCAATGCAACACACAATTTTTTTTTTTTTATATATTATATATATATATTTTTTTTTTTTTTTTTTTTTTTTTTTTTTTTGGGTCCCTGAGCTGGTCCCGCATCCCATGCCCCCAGTACATGATAACAGACGTCCATGAACCAGCCCAGGATTTTCTTATATGTCCCAAAGTCCCCAGTGTTCCATGGAACCCTCCCCCCATTTACCCACCACCCAACCTAACACTACACCCGACAACTCAACCTATACAAATATATATATATAGACATAAAGACATATAAACTACATTACATAGTACATTACATAGTAGACCTTAACCTCACCACCCACCGTGAGGCTTTTCAGCCACACACAACCCATTAAAGCCCAAGTTTGGCGCCTGCAAGCCCTATGTCCTCATACAGCCACCAAAACAAAACAAAAATCTACAGTGTCAGCTTCAGCCCACCACCGGGAGGGGAGACAACAGGCTAGGGTACCCTAAAGGCAAAACCCCTCCAGAGGAGAGAGGCTCTACCCGCCCCCAACCTCTCGTACTCCAGAGAGCGCACCTTCACCAGGTCTCCGAGAATGTTCCTAACCACCTCATCCTCGGGGAGGATTTTGCGTTGCGTCGAAACTAAACACCGTGCATGCCACGTGTAGTACCTGACCACTGAGCTGACTAGGAATAAAGTGCAAAGGTCCCTACCACCCAGGTGTCTGAATGCTCCATAGGCCCATTCCGCATAGGAGAGAGTGACCAGCCTAGGCCAGCCAATGGAGGTCCCCACCCTGGTGTAAACCTCTGTGTTAAAGGGACAATGAAGCAGGAAGTGGTCCATGCTTTCCAGCACACCACCGCACTCCTCACGGGGACACCCCCTGTCCTCAGAGCTCCTACACTTCAGATTGTCCCTCACACACAGTTTCCCATGGAAGCAGCGCCAAGTCAAGTCAAAGAACTTCAAGGGGATCCTATTGGAATTTAAAAGCCGTAACCCAACCCTCAGATCCCGACCTGGGCAGTCCCTGAGGGCCAGAGGTTTCTGGAAATGGGTCAACAGAACCCTCTGGTCAAGGAGTCTCCTTGACTGAGTCCTGATTTCCCACATCCCCAGACCCCACCGACGTAATACCTTCAGAACCAGGGCAGCATAAGCCGGGAGATGCCCATGTGGTGTGCGGAGATCCTTCACTTGCCCCCCTGTCTCCCATTCCTGGAAGAAAGGCCGAAACCATCCCCGACAGGAGGCTACCCACAGAGGAGCCCTCTCTTGCCAGAGGTTCGAGAGATTAATCTTAATAAAGGTGTTCACCAGGAACACCACAGGGTTGACCATACCCAACCCTCCTAGTCTCCTCGTACGGTAAGTAACCTCCCTCTTGACAAGGTTCAGTCTGTTTCCCCATAACATCTGGAAGAACAGACTGTAGACCCGAGTCCAGAAAGGTTCCGGCAAGACGCACACACTGCCCAGATATAACAGCAAAGGGATCAGGTAGGTTTTGATAATGTTCACCCTTTCCCTGAGGGTTAAAGACCAACCCTTCCACTGGTCCACCTTCTGAGCGGCAATCTTAAGCCTGCTATCCCAATTTTGATGGGGGTAATCCCCCTGGCCAAATTCAATGCCGAGGACTTTTGTAGATTCCTGGGGCTCTGGAAGGGTGTCCGGGAGATCAAAACCAGGATCTCCACCTCCCAGCCAGAGACTCTCACACTTATCTCGGTTGATCTTGGACCCAGATGACTCTGAGTAGCGCTCTACCTCAGACAGTACCCACTCTGCCTCCCCTCTCGAAGACACAAAGATAGTTACGTCATCAGCATACGCCACCACCCTCAGTGTAGTCTCCGGAGCCGCCCGGTCCATCCCGATGCCCGCCAACGGCCCACGATCAACCCCTCTAAGGAAGGGATCGATCGCGAACACGTACAAAAGCGGGCTCAGAGGACAACCCTGGCGAACCCCAGATCCCACCCCAAAAGGACGCCCAATCCAACCATTCACAAGCGGGAAACTCTCTGCCCCTGCATACAAGGTCTTAAGCCAATCAACAAACCCCCCGGGCAGGCCATATCTCAGAAGGACAGACCAGAGGTACTCGTGGTTAACACGATCAAATGCTTTTGCCTGATCCAAGGACAGCATGTACCCCTTCCAGTGACCTGCCCTGCCCTGCTCCACGGCCTCCCGGACACTGAGCACAGCACTAAAAGTACTGTGGCCGGGAACAGAGCAATGCTGGGCCCCAGAAAGGAGCTGGGGTGCAAACTTCACCAGCCGATTAAATAGCACCTTTGCCAAAATCTTTCTGTCCACACCGAGGAGCGCTATGGGACGCCAATTCTCAATGTGGAAAGGATCTTTACCCTTTGACAGGATGATCAGGGCCGACCTCCTCATTGACTTTGGTAGAGTACCCGAGGAGAGACACTCATTTAATACCTCAGTCAAGAGGGGAACTAAGGTGTCCTTAAAGGTCTTGTAAAACTCAGATGTTAAGCCATCCGGACCAGGTGATTTTTTGGGAGCAAGCCCCTCAATCACCAGACTGACTTCCTCTTCACTGATCATTTCCGTCAAACCGTCGAGAGAGGGGTCTACCCCTGGTTCAGGGACAGTTTCAGTCAGGAAAGCCGATATCTTATCACGATCAAGATCCCTCCTTGCCATGAGATGTGAGTAAAAGGATCTGACAACCTCCAGGATCCCTGATCTGGACCTTCTCAGAGAACCCGTACTATCAATCAGTCCTGACACAATCTTACTACTCACTGACATCCTGCAGTTTTTGTAAGGGTCGGGCGAGCGGTATTTCCCGTAATCCCTCTCAAAAACCAAAGATGCGTGCCTATCGTACTGACACCTCATAAGCAAAGACTTCACTCTGGAGATCTCCTCACGGCTACCCCCAGTCGAGACAAGACGTTCGAGTTTCCTCCTCAGGCCCTGATACAGGCGATACTTACTCAGACTCCTGAGGCTCGAGAGCTGGCGGAAGAATCTCCCCACCCTTTCCTTGAAGATCTCCCACCACTCAGACTTACTGCCGCAGAGATCCAGCAATGGTACCTGGCTCTGAACGAAATCCTCAAAGGACTGTCTTATCTCCGCTTCTTCCAAGAGAGACGAATTGAGCCTCCAGTAGCCCCTTCCCATTCGGGGGGTCTCTGCAACATTCAGAGAAAACAAAATCATACAGTGGTCGGAGAACTCCACCTCCACAGCGGACACGGCTGAAGAGACGGCTTCCTCCTTTAAATAAAACCTGTCTATTCTAGACCTACAACTAGCCCTATGATAGGTGAACCCCGGGTGGCCTGGGGTGTGCCGGATGTGGACATCCACCAGACGAGCCTCACTAGCTATTTTATTAAGCGCAACGCTGTCGTAAGTCAGCTTGTCCCTGGAACCTCCCCTATCCTGGGGCCTCGTGACAGTATTGAAGTCCCCTCCAAAGACCACCTGCCGACTTGTAAAAAGATAGGGCTTGATCCTCATGAAGAGACACTTACGGTCCCACTTGGACTGGGGACCATAGATGTTAATTAGACGAAGTTCTTGTCCCCTCATGAGGACATCCAGGATCAGGCACCTCCCCATTTCTAATTCAATAACCCGTCGGCATTCTACCGGTGCAGTAAAAAGGACTGCCACCCCGCTATACGGCTCGGCCGCAAGAGACCAGTAGGAGGATCCGCGTCGCCACTCCCTTTTAGCTTTAAATACAGATGCCAAATCTGGCAGCCTGGTCTCCTGCAAAAACAAAATGTCAGCTTCAACCCGGCTGAAAAAATCAAAGGCCGCAAATCTAGCCGTATCTGACTTAATGCTGGCGACATTAATGGACGCCAGCGTCAACGGAGTGAGTGCCGCCATCATGGGTGATTGAATTAGATGGCTTTCTTTTCCCACTGCCCCCACCAACTTTTTCATCAGATGATGGCTTACCCCTCTTCAAACAAACAGATGTGTCCATTTCACCTCTGCCCTTGTGCTCTGACTCCAAGCCAGCCCCCACCCCTGAGGACATGTTTTCCCCAGTAGAAGGAGGCTCGGCGTCCCCCGCAGGCCCAGGTGTCACCGCGACTCCCGAAACCTCCCCACCGGCTCCCTCCCCTGAGGAGGGGGAGGTGTCACCAATGGCTTGGAACCGGTTTGAGAGACTAATCAGAGGGGGGTTGGTTGTACCTTCCTTTGGCATCTGGCGGGTGGGAGAAGATCTTAAATCTCCCTTTTTCCCTGTACGTTTATTACCCTGCTTTTGCCATCCCCCACTTCCCCCGTCATGGGGGGATAATGAGGAGATGGCACCTTCCTCTTCCTGGATCCTCCTAATTTCCTCATCCAGCTCACTGTCCCTTTGGGCCTCAGCAGTAGCAGCAGTCTCAGGGGTGAGATCAGGGGTCATCCCAGCTTCCCCAGTTGCCTGAGGTTCCCGGGATTCACCCATCTCCCTCTCCCTTCGGCGATTTTCCTGACGCCTCAGTTGGGCAGGCGTCTTTTGCTTACTTTTCTTCCCTGGCCCCTCTGTTCCTTCACTTCTGCCAGCCCCTGCCCCAGTAGAATTGGCCTCACGGCTTCCTCCCGCCGGGGCATTGACCGCATTGGCAAAGGAATGAGGGCAGCGACTGAATGGGTGACCTAAGTCACCACACAGGTGACACCTAATCTCTGCACATGATGCAGCGAGGTGGCCAATCTCCCCACACAGCGCGCACTTCTGTACAGTGCAGTTGGCACTGAAGTGTGTGGGGCTGCCGCATCTGTGACAGAGCTTCGGCTGACCCTGGTAGAAAATCTGGATGCGATCCCTTCCAAGGAAGGTGGCAGATGGTATGTGAGTAACTGTGTTTCCTAAAAGCCTAAGTTTTACCATGAACGTCCAGGCCCCAGACCAGATGCCATGTTCATCCCTGTTCTTCTTGGGAACCTCCACCACCTCCCCATATCGGCCGAGCCACGTCATGATGTCAATACACGAGAGTGACTCGTTACGGGTTAGAACGGTCACCCTCTTCACATTGTTCTGACGAGACACTGCCTGGACGGCAAAATCTCGCCAGCTGGGCTCGTCCTTTGCCATCTCATAGTTCGACCAGAAGAGCTCAAGTCCCTCCGGCCGAACAAAGCTGACATCGAACTCAGGGGTCCCATAGGGATGTATCAAGGCGTAGATGTCTGTCGCCTTGAAGCCCATCTTTAGAAGGAGCTCAACAACTTCTGATCTTGAAGGACATGTATCACTGCCCCTCCACCTCAGACGGACCACATTCCTACGGAGAGCACCCTGCCCAGCTGTCGGGAGGGACCACGTGGTCTCCCCGCTCCTTTGCTCTCGGAAGGCTGAGAGGCCATGCCTATCTATCCAAAAGGATAGATCAACCTCCCTCCCCTCTACATTGATTGTGCTCTCCCCTCTCTTTAGAGCCTCCAGAAGACGCCGCTGCAAAACGCCGTCCCCAGAGCCAGAGGACAAGGAGGGTCCCCTACTCACCCCGGCTGTGACAGTAGCAAAACTGCGCACAGGGGCTGCCACAGCCGGGGGGGCAACCGGACCAGGTTCCACACCCTCCCCACTTACCAAAGACCCTCCACCACCCACTTCCATATCTTCCATCCCCAAACCAGCCTTACTTACAACAGATTCTGCGACCTCCCTTTCTTCCCTCCTAACACCATTCACTCCACCATCCAAACCCCCAGACATATTT